>NW_016811565.1:467369-470006 GCF_001698545.2 Rhinopithecus bieti | reverse complement strand
TTTTTTTTTTTAGAAAGACCTACACGATTTAGATAAATTGTTTGCTATTGTATCATGCAAAATAGATAGGGATGAGGCTTAAATCATTCAAATGAGAAAAGTTCTGGGAGTCAAGTTCTTGTTGGTCAGACTTAGAATAGAGAACTGAAAATAAGCCAGCAGCATAGAGATGAGAAGCTGAGGGCCAGTTCCCTGCCCCGGCCCTACCCAGCTCTACCCTCTTCTGAGCCTTGTCCAGGTCTGGCCTCATCCTGAAATTTCCCTCACAGAACTGATTAGAGGAGATCGGATTTCTGTGTGCTAATTCTTGGTGTCTCTTCAGAGCTGGATCTCACAATTTTCCCAGACCCAAAAACGAATAAATGGGAGCAGAGGATTACTTATTTGGTGTTGTGGGAAGTCAGGGACCTCAAATGGAGGGACTGGCTGGAGCCGCAGCAGAGGAACATAAATTGTGAAGATTTCATTTTAATATGGATATTTATCAGTTCCCAAAATTAATACTTTTGTAATATCTTATGCCTGTCTTACTTTAATCTCTTAATCCTGTTATCTTCGTAAGCTGAGGATGTATGTCACCTCAGGACTGCTATCGTGTTAACTGTACAAATTGATTGTAAAACATGTGTGTTTGAACAACATGAAATCAGTGCATCTTGAAAAAGATCAGAATAACAGCAATTTTAGGGAACAAGGGAAGACAACCATAAGGTCTGATGGCCTACGGGGTCGGGGAAAAAGAGTCCTATTTTCTTTTGCAGAGAGCCTATAAATGAACATGCATGCAGGAGAGACATTGCTAAATTCTTTTCCTAGCAAGGAACATTAATATTTAGACCCTAGGAAAAGAAGTGCATTCCTGGGGGGAGGTCTATAAATGGCAGCTCTGGGAGTGTCTGTTTTACATGGCTGAGATAAGGACTGAGATATGCCCTGGTCTCCTGCAGTACCCTTAGTTTTACTAGGATTGGGAAACCCTGCCCTGGTAAATTTGAGGTCAGACCAGTTCTCTGCTCTTGAACCCTGTTTTCTGTTGTTTTAGATGTTTATCAATACAATACATGCACAGCTGAACATAGACCCTCTGGAGTTTTGATTTTGCCCTTTGCCTTGTAATCTTTGCTTTGCTCTTTGCCTTGTGATCTTTATTGGCCTCAGAAACATGTGATCTTTGTTCTCCTTTTTTCCCTTTGAAGCATATGATCTTTGTGACCTACTCCCCATTTGAACAACCCCTCCCCTTTTGAAACCCTTAATAAAAACCTGCTGATTTTGTGGCTCAGGTGGGCATCATGGTCCTACAGATACGTGATGTCATCCCTGGAGGCCCAGCTGTAAAATTCCTCTCTTTGTACTCTCTCTCTTTATTTCTCAGCCGGCTGACACTTATGGAAAATAGAAAGAACCCACGTTGAAATATTGAGGGGGGGTTCCCCCAATAATTTGGAGGCTTAATTTCTTTCTTTCTTTCTTATTGAAACCAGTGCTTCTAGAGACATTTCATACAGCAACCTCTTTTACACTTCTGCAAATCCAATAGTTTTTCTACATGTTATGAGAAAGAAAATCTAAACACAACAATTAAAAGTCTTTCAGAACCCTATTTAACTCTTCATTTTTGTTTCCCTTTTATCTGTCTGTATTTAGGTTTTATAGTGATAAGAAAACAAACAGAGCTGGGCACGGTGGTTCACACCTGTAATCCCAGCACTTTGGGAGGTGGAAGCGGGTGGATCACCTGAGGTCAGGAGTTCGAGACCAGCCTGATCAACATGGTGAAACCCTGTCTCTATTAAAAATACAAAATTAGACGGGCATGGTGACACATACCTGTAATCCCCAGCTACTTGGGAGGCTGAAGCAGGAGAATTGCTTGAACCTGGGAGGAGGAGGTTGTGGTGAGCTGAGATTGCACCATTGGGCCAACAAGAGTGAAACTCCATCTCAAAAAAAGAAAACAAACAGAAAGCCTGAATCATCATCTAAATTCTGCTAGAAATTATGGGACACTTAATACCTACTTCACAAAATTTTTTGAGGTTTAACTCACACCAGGTGAGTTTCCCAGCACAACACACCACAGCATACTTGGCAGCACATAGTATGAGATCAATAAACATCGTATTAACACATATGTACATGTTTTCAAAATGCAAACTTAGGCATTGCTGCGTTCTCCAGCCTTCTGTAGACTTCAAATAGTTGGCAAAAAACGTGATCTTTTGGGATGGTGATTAGTGGTTTCCACTGTAAACTGTTTCAATAAGAATATTGAAACAACCTGGCCAACATGGTGAAACTCCATTAGCTGGGCATGGTGGCATGTGCCTACAGTCCCAGCTACTCTACTCAGGAGGCTGAGACTGGAGAATTGCTTGATCCCAGGAGGCAGAGGTTGCAGCGAGCCCAGATCGCATCACTGCACTCCAGCCTGGGCGACAGAACAAGACTCCGTCTCAAAAAAAAAAAAAAAAAACCAGTCTGGGTCAGGCGCAGTGCTTCATGCCTGTAATCCTTGCACTTTGGGAGGCTGAGATGGGCGGGTTACCTGAACTCAGGAGTTTGAGACCAGTCTGGGCAACGTGGTGAAAACTTGTCTCTACCAAAATACCAAAAAAAAAAAAAAACACAAAAAAG
>NW_016811565.1:462525-466865 GCF_001698545.2 Rhinopithecus bieti | reverse complement strand
TTTTTTTTTTTTTTTTGAGACAGAGTCTTACTCTGTCACCCAGGCTGCAGTGCAGTGGTGCAATCTCGACTCATTGTAACCTCTGCCTACAGGGTTCAAGCAATTCTCTTGCCTCAGCCTTCCCAGTAACTAGGACTACAGGCCCATGCCATCACGCCTGGCTAATTTTTTGTATTTTTAATACAGACAGGGTTTCACTATGTTAGCCAGGATGGTCTTGATCTCCTAATCTCATGATCCGCCCACCTTGGCCTCCCTAAGTGCTGGATTACATGTGTGAGCCATCATGCCTGGCCCAGGGAGCTTTCTTATTTTCCCTCTACTTTCTTCTTTGACTGTCATTTGTTGTTTAGAAGCATGATGTTTAATAGCCACATGTTTTGAGTTTTCTAACTTTCTTCTTGCTATTTTTTTCTAGTTTTATGCCATTGTGATCAGAATAAAAATAACATAATTTTAACCTTGTTAAATTTGAAAAGCCTGTTTATTTATTTCTACTTTAATGTATAATTTCTCCTGAAAAATATTTTATGTATTTTTTATTTTTATTTTCATTTTGTTATTTTTTTCTTTGCTCTATCCTGCTCTGTTGCCCAGGTTGGAGTGCATGGGTGCAGTCTTGACTCACTGTCAATTCCTGAAATTATAATTTCTCAAAGTATAATTTCTCCTGAAAAATATTTTGTGTATTTTTTGTTTTTATTTTCATTTTCTTATTTTTGTTGTTGTTGTTCAGTCTGGCTCTGTTGCCCAGGCTGGAGTGCATGGGTGCAGTCATGACTTACTGTGACCTCCATCTCCCTGGATCAAGCGATTTTTCTGCCTCATCCTCCCTTGTAGCTGGAACTACTGGTGTCCACCACCAAGCCCAATCAATTTCTGTATTTTCAGGAAGATGAGGTTTCACCACGTTGGCCAGACTGGGAGAATATTTCATGTATTTTTGAGATGAATGTGTATCTCATAATGTTGAATGAAATGTTATATGTATATCATCTATTTAGTCTATAGCGGTATCACTGTTTTCTTAGTAGGTTTCTGTTTGAATGATCTGTCTGTTGTTTTGAGTAAGGTATTAAAGTTTTATTGTATTTCTGTCTACTTCTCCCTACAGTTTTGTGAATATTTGCTTTATATATTTAGAAGCTCCAGTGTTGGGAGCATACATATTTTTAATTCCTATATCCTCTTGACAAATTAACCTCTTTATTATTGCATGGTAAACTCATTTGACTCTTGTGATAGATGTTGCTAGGAAGTCTTTTTTGTATAATTTAACAATAGCTACCATTACATACCTTTGATTATCATTTTCATGGAATATCTTTTTTCATCCTTTCACTTTCCACCTATGCTTGTCCTTAAATCAAAAGGGAGTCTCTTTTAGGCGCATATCAATGGACTTTTAAAAATAATTCAACCACTTAGCTTCAGTGTGTTGTTTGTTGCTATATCAGTGTATCACAGGCTAAGTATTTTATGAAAAGCAAAAATTTCTTTGCCTCATGATTCTGGAGTCTGGGATGGCAAAGAATATAACACTCGCATCTGTTGAAGGCCTTGTTCTGCATAATAACATAGCCAAAAGCATGAGGAAGAGACAGCTGCCTTTCATAAGAGACCCTCTCTTGTTATAATTAACCCATCTCATGATAAGAACCTTTATCCATTCATGAGGGTTAGGTTGCTTATGGCCTAATCAATTCTTAAAGTTCCCACCTTTTAATTCTATTACAATAGCTATTTAATTTTAACCTAAAATGTGGAGATGACATTGTGTATAGTAGCTGTGTCTGTTTATTGGATAATTTATTCTCTTTATATGTAAAATAGTGATAGGTTACTATTAATAAGTTACTATTGTGATTTTGTTTTTTTCTGTTTATTTAAATTTTTAAAAAATATTTTATTCTTGTCCCGTCTTTCCTATGGTTGTGTTAGTTTGTGTCAAGACAGGGTTATGCTTTGTTGCCCAAGCTAGAACACAGTGGCATGGTCACAGCCCTCTGTAGCCTCAACCTCCTGGGCTCAAGCAGTCCTCCCATCTCAGTCACCAATGTAGATGAGACTACAGGTATGCTCCACAACAGCCAGCTATTTGTTTTTTTTCGTAGAGAAATGTCTCATTATGTTGCTCAGGCTAGTATCAAACTCCTGAGCTCAAGTAATTCTCCCACCTCAGTCTCCCAAAATGCTGGGATTTTAACAGTCTAGTTTAGGATGATAACAATTTAACTTCTGTGTATGTAAAAACTGTACACATTTTCTTCTTTTACACACTTAATACTATATAGTCATACTTTATAACTTTTTATGTTGTATATTTATTAAAAAATTATTGTCACAATCTTTATTTTAATACTTTTGTATAGATCTTATTTTAAAGTATTTTTACAAAACCATTACAATATTCTGAATTTCACTACATACTTAACATTTCTGGTGACATTTATACTTATTGTTAGTTATCATTCCACCCTTTTAATGTGAAGAATTCCCTGTATCATTTCTTGTAAGACACGTTGAGTGGTGATAAATTTCCTCACCTTTTCCCTTTCTCTTGAAATGTCTTGATCTCTTTTATGTCTAAAAGACAGCTTTACTGGATATATTCTTTTTAGCTGTCAGGTTTTTCTTTTCTTCTTTCAGTATTTTAAATATATAATTGAATATTCTGGCTTGCAATATTTTGCTGAAAATCCACTGATTACATAAAGGTTCTCTTGTATGTAAAGAATCTCTTATCTCTTCCCGTTTTCAAGATTTGTGCTTTATCTGTGAATGTTGGCAATTTAATGATAATGTGTTCTAGGGTAATCTTTATTAGGCTTATATATTTTTCTCTGTAATAAATTGAGCTTCATAAAACTGGATGTTCATATCCTTTTCTAAATTTGGAAAGGTTTTTTCTGAGACAGGGTCTCACTCTGTCACCCAAGCTGAAGTGCTGTGGCATGATCTCAGCTCACTGCAACCTCTGTCTTTCAGACTCAAGCAATCTTCCCACATCTGCCATCAAAGTAGCTGAAACTAAAGGCATGTGTCATGCTGTCTGGCTAATTTTTGTATGTTTTTGTAGAGATGGGATTTTGTCATATTTTCCAGGCTGGTCTCAAACACTTGAGCTCAAGCCATTCACCCACCTTGGCCTCTCAGAGTGCTGGTGTGAACCACCATGCTCAGCATAGATTTCGAAAGTTTTTGGACATTTCGTCTTAAAGTCACTTTTATTCTTTCTCTCTGTCTTCTTCTGAAAATTCTAAAATGCGTCGATTTGTCCGCTTCATGATTGATCACTTTCAAATGACGTGTTTTTGAGTTTGTTGAATTTTCTTTTTTATAATTGAGTCTCTTGTTAAAATTTTCTATTACAGTTCTTCAGTTCTGCCATTGTTTACTTTAACTGCAGGATTTTTATGTGGTTGTTTTTATGGTTTTCGTTTCTCTCTTTCTATCTATCTATATTTATACCTATATCTATCTATCTATCTATCTATCTATCTATCTATCTATCTATCTATCTATCTAAAAAATCAGATGTCATTTTGCTATTTGGCCAGGTTGGTCTTGAACTCCTGGTCCCAAGCGATGCTCCTGCCTCAGCATCCCAAAGTTTTATTATTATAGGTGTGAGTCACCATGCTTGGCCTACTTATATATTATACTTCTAATTCTGTTTCTGTGTTGTTTCCTAAAATTTTTTAGTTATCTGTGTTCTTTGCATCTTATTGAAATTTTTAAAAATAATTGTTTTCTTAAAAAAACTTTTTTTTATTATTACTATACTTTAAGTTCTATGGTACATGTGCCCAACGTGCAGGTTTGTTACATATATATAGATGTGCCATGTTGGTGGTGTGCTGCACCAATTAAATCATCATTTACATTAGGTATATCTCCTAATGCTAGCCCTCCCCCTTACCCCCTCCCCACAATAGGACCCAGTGTGTGACGTTTCCCTTCCTGTGTCCTAGTGATCTCATTGTTCGATTCCCACCTATGAGTGAGAACATGTGGTATTTGGTTTTCTGCTCTTGTGATAGTTTGCTGAGAATGATGGTCTCCAGCTGCATCCATGTCCCTACAAAGGATACGAACTCATCCTTTTTCATGGCTGCATAGTATTCCATGGTGTATATGTGCCACATTTTCTTAATCCAGTCTGTCACTGATGGACATTTGGGTTGATTCCAAGTCTTTGCTATTGTGAATAGTGCTGCAATAAACATATGTGTGCATGTGTCTTTAGAGCAGCATGATTTATAATCCTTTGGGTATATACCCAGTAATGGGATGGCTGGGTCAAATGGTATTTCTAGTTCTAGATCCTTAAGGAATCG
>NW_016811565.1:450011-459017 GCF_001698545.2 Rhinopithecus bieti | reverse complement strand
GACTGAAGCTTTCTTCTCTCAACTCATCAAAGTCATTCTCCATTCAGCTTTGTTCCATTGCTGGCGATGAGCTGTGTTCCTTTGGAGGGGGAGATGTGCCCTGTTTTTTTGAATTTCCAGCTTTTCTGCCCTGCTTTTTCCCCATCTTTGTGGTTTTATCTGCCTTTGGTCTTTGATGATGGTGATGTACTGATGGGGTTTTGGTGTGTGTGTCCTTTCTGTTTGTTAATTTTCCTTCTAACAGTCAGGACCCTCAGCTGCAGGTTTGTTGGAGTTTGCTTGAGGTCCACTCCAGACCCTGTTTGCCTGGGTATCAGCAGCAGAGGCTGCAGAAGATAGAATATTGTTGAACAGTGAGTGTTGCTGTCTGATTCTTGCTCTGGAAGCTACGTCTCAGAAGTGTATCCAGCCCTGTGAGGTGTGAGATGTCGGTCTGCACCTAGTAGGGGATGTCTCCCAGTTAGGCTACTCAGGGGTCAGGGACCCACTTGAGCAGGCAGTCTGTCCATTCTCAGATCTCAACCTCCATGCTGGGAGAACCACTGCTCTCTTCAAAGCTGTCAGACAGGGACATTTACATTTGCAGAGGTTTCTGCTGCTTTTTGTTTAGTTATGCCCTGTCCCCAGAGTTGGAGTCTACAGAGGCAGGCAGGCTTCCTTGAGCTGTGGTGGGCTCCACCCAATTCAAGCTTCCCAGCTGCTTTGTTTACCTACTTAAGCCTCAGCAATGGTGAGCGCCCCTCCCCCAGCTTTGCTGCCACCTTGCAGTTAGATCTCAGACTGCTGTGCTAGCAATGAGGGAGGCTCCATGGGCGTGGGACCCTCCGGGCCAGGTGTGGGATATAATCTCCTGGTGTGCCATTTGCTAAGACCCCTGGTAAAGCACAGTATTAGGATGGGATTTACCTGATTTTCCATATGTTGTGTGTCTCAATTTCCCTTGGCTAGGAAAAGGAATTCCCTTCCTCTTTCACTTCCCAGGTGTGGCGATGCCTCACCCTGCTTCAGCTCTTGCTGGTCAGGCTGCACCTACTGACCATCACTGACTGTCCGACATGCCCCAGTGAGATGAACCCTGTACCTCAGTTGAAAATGCAGAAATCACTCATCTTCTGTGTTGCTCACACTGGGAGCTGGAGGCTGGAGCTGTTCCTGTTTGGCCATCTTGGGTGCCCCCTCTTTATGGTTCCTTTCTTTTCTTTTTCTTTTTTCTTTTTTTTTTTTTTTGAGAGGTTGTCTCATTCTGTCACCCAGGCTAGAGGGCACTGGCATGATCTTGGCTCACTGCAACCTCCGCGTCCCAGTTTAAGCAATTCTT
Organism: Rhinopithecus bieti; assembly: GCF_001698545.2. NCBI lineage: Eukaryota > Metazoa > Chordata > Mammalia > Primates > Cercopithecidae > Rhinopithecus > Rhinopithecus bieti. The sequence goes on along the minus strand of NW_016811565.1, from coordinate 457,699 downwards.
CTGCCTCAGCCTCCTGAGTAGCCGGGATTACAGGCACATGCCACCATGCCCGCCTAATTTTTGTATTTTTAGGAAAAACAGTTTCACCACATTGGCCAGGCTGGTGTCTAACTCCTGACCTCATGATCTGCCCACCTCAGCCTCTCAAAGTGCTGGGATTACAGGCATGAGGCACCGCACCTGGCTATGGTTGCCTTCTAAATATTTTATATATTTTTTTATTGGGCCATGTTGCCTTAATATTTTGTATACATTGTAATCTTTGATTGAGATTTGAGCATTAAAAAAGCTACCTCTAACTATCCTTATAATGTAGCTTTGTCCGGGCACAGTCTGAAACCAATTGTCTTTGCTACAGTCTCTGGGAGTCTCTCACACATGTACTTGGGATGTGTCCTGTCTAAAATTTTGTATTTATTTTTTAGTTTAAAAAGTTTATTTCAGCCGGGCACAGTGGCTCATGCCTGTAATCCCAACACTTTGAGAGCCAAGGCGGGCAGATCATGAGGTTCAGAGATCAAGACCACCCTAGCTAACACTGTGAAACCCCGTCTCTACTAAAAATACAAAAATTAACTGGGTGTGGTGGCACATACCTATAGTCCCAGCTACTCTGAGGGCTGAGGCAGGAGGATTGCTTGAACCCAAGAGGTGGAGGCTGCCATGAGCCGAGATCATGCCACTGCACTCCAGCCTGCGCAAGAGAGCAAGACTCCGTCTCAAACAAAAGAAAAAAATGTTTATTTTTCTTTTAATAGTCAGTAACTACTTGCTACACGTGTTTCCTGTATGTGATACTGCAGTCTCTCTGCTGCTATAACATTTACATTTGGTCTCAGCAGACTCAAACTGTCAATCCAAAGTATCCCACCATTTCTTTCACCACTTTATGTAATGCAGGAAAGAAACTAGTGTCTGGAAAGGCCCCTTGAGGCCAGAAATAAATATGTATGTACCAGTGTTTTTCTCATCTTTTAAAAAAGAAACCAGGAGTTGGCAATTACTTTTTTTTTTTTTTAAGACAGAATATTGCTCTGTCACCCAGGCTGAAGTGCAGTGGTGAGATCTTGGCTTACTACAACCTCTACCTCCCAAGTTCAAGTGATTCTCATGCCTCAGCCTTCAGAGTAACTGGGATTACAGGTGTGTGCCACCATACCTGGCAAATGTTTAGTAGACATGAGGTTTTGCTATTTTGGCTAGGCTGGTTTCAAAATTCTGACCTTGGGTGATCCACCTCTCTCTGCCTCCCAAAGGGCTCGGATTTACGGGTGTTAGCTATCATGCCCAGCCAGCAATTTACTGCTTAAAAAGCTTTGTTATCTTAGGGATCAGGAAAAACTGTGTTGTGTAACTGTAACACAGTCTTTCTGTGTGGCTCTTTGCACTGTTTTTACCTGGGCATTGCACACAGTTAACCCATTTATACATTTTCTGCAAGTGTATTTTGGTCAGTATGTTTTTGCTACATGTATATGTCTATGAAAGAATTAGGGCCTGTGGCATTTTGCTGTGCCATCTTGCTTATGTGGTTTGTACAACTTTGTAGGTTAGATTAGTAAGGTATGTTTATCTGAGTCTAACAACTGGATTAACTTGTTATTTTTATTTCTTTCAGTTATGTGTTCTCATTTTGCTCAAGACCTGTGGCCAGAGCAGGGCATAAAAGAATCCTTCCAAAACTTGATACTGAGAACATATGCAAAGTGTGAAGATAAGAATTTACAACTAAGAAAAAAACTGTAAAATTTTGGATGATGGTAGGATGCACAAAGGAGGTTATAATGGACTTAATCAATGTTTGACATCTACCCAGAGCAAAATATTTCAGTGTGATGAATATGTGAAAGTCTTCTATAAATATCCAAATTCAAATAATAATAAAATAAGACATACTAAAAAAAATCTTTCAAATGTAAACAATGTGGCAAATCATTTTGCATGCTTTCACACCTAACTCAACATAAGAAAATTCATACCAGAGAGAATTCCTACAAATGTGAAGAATGTGGCAAAGTCTTTAAACAGCCATTGACCTTTACTCAACATAAAAGAAGTCACACTGAAAAGACACTGTTCAAATGTGAAGAATGTGGCAAAGCTTTTAAACAGTCCTCAAATCTTACTGAACATAAGAGAATTCATACTGGAGAGAAACACTACAAATGTGAAGAATTTGGCAAAGATTTTAAGTGGTCCTCAAATCTTACTGAACATAAGATAATTCATATTGGAGAAAAACCTTATAAATGTGAAGAATGTGGCAAAGCCTTTAAGTAGTCTTCAAACCTTACTAGACATAAGATAATTCATACTGGAGAGAAACTCTACAAATGTGAAGAATGTGGCAAAACCTTTTACTGCCCCTCAAACCTTACCTTATATGAAATGATTCATACCAGAGAGAAACCCTACAAATGCAAAGAATGTGGCAAAGCTTATAAGTGGTCCTCAAACCTTACTGAACATAAGATAATTCATACTGGAGAGAAACCCTACAAATGTGAAGAATGTAGCAAAGCCTTTAACTGGTCCTCACACCTTGCTGTACATAAGAGAATTCATACTAAGAGAAACCTTACAAATGTGAAGAATGTGGCAAAGCATTTAAATAGTCCTCAAACCTTGCTAAACAGAAGATAATTTATACTGGAGAGAAACTCTAGAATTTGAAGAATGTGGCAATGCTTTTAAGTGGTCCTCAAAACTTACTGAACATAAAAGAATTCATACTTGAGAAAAACTACAAGGGTGAAGAATGTGGCAAAGCTTTAACTCATTTCTCAATGCTAAACAGGGATTGAGGTGAAGAGTTTGAGACCAACCTGGCCAACATGGTGAATCCCCATCTCTACTAAAAATACAAAAACTAGCTGGGCATGGTGGAGAGAAAATTTTATGCTGGAGAGAGAACTTACAAATGTAAAGAATGTGGCAAAGCCTGTAACCATTCCTCACATCTTACTACACATAAGTCATACTTAAGAGAAATTACAAATGTGAAGGAATGTGACAAAGCCTTTAACAAGTCTCCAGATCATACTGGAGAAAAACTTTACAAACCTGAACGATGTGACAATGCTTTGACAACACCTCAAACCTTTCTAAACATAAAAGAACTCATACTGGTGAGAAAGTCTAAACATGTGAGGAATATCACAAAGCCTTTAAATGGTCATGCTGTATTGTAGGTAAGATAATTCATACTGGAGAAAATTTCTACAAGTGTGAAGAATGTGGAAAACCTTTAACCAATGCTCACACCTTATTGCACAGGAAACCATTTATACTAGAGAAAAATTGTAAAAATGTAAAGACTATAGAAAAGCCATTGGTATCTGCTCACATCTTACTCAATATCAGAGAGTTCATACTTAATAAAAGTATTATAAATGCAATTATTCTGAAAAGGTCTTTCAGAAAATATAAGCCTATAATGTGAAAAAGTATTTATTCTGAGGACAAACGTTACAACTATAAAAAGGATTGTAGTACCTTTACTTGTATCACAGATCTCATTGTATACATTTTGTATTAGAAGAAAACCCTAAAGAAGTTGCTCAAACTTTGTTCGGTGTCAGGAAATTCATACTGGAGAAAAACCCTGCAAATGTAATGAATTTGAAAGAAACACATTTCAAAAACTACAACTTAGAAAACATCATAGAGTTCATACTAAGATATTTTTGTAAATGAAGTAAATATTAAAAAATACTTCAAAATTAACTTTATGTAAATCACAGAGAATAGACCGTAGAAATAATAGGGCACTTACTCTTCAGACATTACACTAAATCAGAGTTTCCAGTACAGAAAATAATCCCAAACTGCAATTATTTGATACGTTACTAGTATATAACTTCAAAAGAAGTAGAAGATTGTTTGGAGAGTTATAATTACATTCAAAGTATACTTTTTTATTATTACAGATTTTTTTGAAAAGCAAATAATGATGTAATTTAACTCTCAAATTACTTTATGCTCTCCATTCCTATTGTATTTACATGTGAAAGCATGTGATCAAATACTGCTGCATCGCAGATATAAGGATTCTTTTTTATTAGGTAGGCATTATTTATGACCTTTTCTGTGGAAGAGTAAGAACATTAAAATGTAAAATACATAACAAAAATTTAAGTAGAGAGGCTCATTGTGGTTCACTTATAATGTTAAGTGATGTGTGAGGTAGGTGTTCTGAGTCATATTTTTGTCCACTATAGTGAAAAAAATTTTTTTAAGTTTTAGTTAAAATTAATTAAATTAGCAGTAACATTAATTGTACTTTTATGCAATATGCAGTACATTTAAAAATTTTTCAATTATATGTAAACTTAATTTTTCTAGTTAAACATTGTTTAAAATGTTACGTCTATTGTACATTCAATGAAGTGCTTTTTTTTTTCTTTGAGATGGAGTCCCGCTCTGTCACCCAGGCTGGAGTGTGGTGGCGTGATCTCTGCTCACTGTAACCTTCACCTCCCAGGTTCAAGCAATTCTCCTGTCTCAGCCTCCCGAGTAGCTGGGATTACAGGCACTTGCCACCATGCCCAGCTAATTTTTGTATTTTTAGTAGAGACGGGGATTCACCATGTTGGCCAGGCTGGTCTTGAACTCCTCACTTCAAGTGATCTGCATAAATGGCATCTTTTGATACAGGCATATAATATGTAATAATAACGTTAGAGTACATGAGGTATCCATCACCACTAGCATTTGTTCTTTGTGTTACAAATAACCCAATTCTACACTTTTAGCTATTTTTAAATGTACAATTGTCATTGAGTACAGCATCATTTTTATGGTCATAATTAAAATTATGTAAATAAAATTCATACATATCTGAGTCCTAAAAAAATACTTCCAAAAATTTGTTACATGTATATATATATATATTTTTTGAAGATGTGACAACTCTGCCTGCAAACACATATATACAGAATTTTAGTTTTGATTTAACTCGGGTTAAATATACACACATATTATTCTAAAGACAACACTAGGTATATGCAAATTATGATGAATGTGTATGAGTTAGGGCATATTTTCAGAAGAAAACAGTAAATTTTTTTATTAAGGTAACTAATTTGGTAGAAAACTAGAAACCTAAAAAATGTGAAAAGCAATTCTATACTGTCTGCTTTGTATTGAAATCTTTAAAATTTTATGGCTTATGGTTCAGAGTCCCCCATGCAATTCGTCTGGTTTTACTTGTCTGGTACTCTTGCTAAACCCATAATTTCCTTGTTTCTTATATTTTTTTGTTTTGTAGTTTATGCAGTATTCATTATATGAGCTGGTCAAGGATTATAATAATGATTTTTATGAAATTTAGTGGTGCACACAAAATAATTTGTAGATGTAATTTTACAATTAGTGTATGAAGTTATATTGTATTTAATTAGAAGATTTCATTCTGTTCTTTTGCTTGAAGAATACTATATAAGCCCACTTTTATTTAGTTACTGTTCCTTTCAGATTTTAAAATTGTCATAAGTTAATTTATTTATTTATTGAGCAAATTTGTTCAGGTAAGTACTAGGGAGGCTTCCATAAGTCAAGAGGGTGTTTTTGTGTATAAATGCAGCAAATAAACATCATAGTGCTTGCTGTGTAGTGGATGCTTCATGATAAACCATAAGTATTCCTCCTGGAGTTAGTTTGTAACTTCAAGTCAGAGAGAGAAAATATCAGTAGTGAAGAAATAACGTTGATTTGTCATGCGAAGAGGATTTTTTTTGTTGTTGTTATTTATTTATTTATTTATTTTGGCTGCAAAACTGACTCTTGCTGAATATAAAGAGAAATTCTGCTTTTTTATTTTTGTTTTTCAGATAGAGTTTTGCTCTTATTACCCAGGCTGGAGTGCAAGGCATGATCTCGGGTCACTGCAACCTCTGCCTCTCAGGTTCAAGTGATTCTCTTGCCTCAGCCTCCTGAGTAGCTGGGATTATAGGCATGTGCCGCCATGCCTGGCTAATTTTGTATTTTTAGTAGAGATAGGATTTCTCCATGTTGGTCAGGCTGGTCTCGAACTCCCGACCTCAGGTGATCCACCTGCCTCAGCCTCCCAAAGTGCTGGGATTGCAGGTGTGAGCCACCATGCCTGGCCAATTCTGCTTCTTATATTACCAAATTATCTCAGGTTTGTTTGTCTCATTATTGGCATTCCAACACTGTATGCATCACAGACATTCTTTTTTTTTTATCCCTGTTACAGTTACAGTATCCTCACTGTTGTCTTCCTGCCATGTCATTTCACATTGTACTTTGTAGGTTTTAATAAGAAAGTTGGTATTTTATTAATGCACTGAAAAATTCGTGTTAACTGAAGAATTAGCTTATCAATATAACTTTCAGATCAGTTAATTAAGAGGCGGCCGGGCACAGTGGCTCATGCCTGTAATCCCAGCACTTTGGGAGGCTGAAGTGGGTGGATCATGAGGTCGGAATTCAAGACCAGCCTGGCCAAGATGCTGAAACCCTGTCTCTACTAAATATACAAAAATTAGCCGGGCTCAGTGGCAGGAGGTTGTAATCCCAGCTACTCGGGAGGCCATGGCAGGAGAGTCGCTTGAACTCAGGGGACAGAGGTTGCATTGAGCCGAGATCGGGCCACTGCATTCCAGTCTGGGTGACAGAGTGAGACTCTGTCTCAAAAATAAATAAATAAATAAATAAATAACCCACATACACCATCCACAGGTGAGAGAAATAAATCAGCATCGTTTTTCTTTGTAACAGAAAAATCTCATGAGATTCTTACACAAAGTGTGACAAATATAAAATTTGTTAGAAAATACATCTTACGGGAGGTGGAGCAAGATGGCCGAATAGGAACAGCTCCAGTCTCCAGCTCCCAGCGCGAGCAACACAGAAGACAAGTGATTTCTGCATTTTCAACTGAGGTACTGGGTTTATCTCACTAGGGAGTGCCAGACAATCGGTGCTGGTCAGCTGCTGCAGCCCGACCAGCCAGAGCTGAAGCAGGGTGAGGCATCGCCTCACCTGGGAAGTGCAAGGGGGAAGGGAATCCCTTTTCCTAGCCACTGAGACACACAACACCTGGAAAATCGGGTAACTCCCACCCCAATACTGTGCTGTACCAAGGGTCTTAGCAAACGGGCACACCAGGACATTATATCCCACACCTGGCTGGGAGGGTCCCACGCCCTCCCACGGAGCCTCCCTCATTGCTAGCACAGCAGTCTGCGATCTAACTGCAAGGCAGCAGCGAGGCTGGGGGAGGGGCACCTGCCATTGCTGAGGCTTAAATAGGTAAACAAAGATGCTGGGAGGCTCGAACTGGGTGGAGCTCACAGCAGCTCAAGGAGCCCTGCCTGTCTCTGTAGACTCCACCTCTAGGGACAGGGCACAGCTAATCAACAACAACAACAACAACAACAAAGCAGCAGAAACCTCTGCAGACGCAAACGACTCTGTCTGACAGCTTTGAAGAGAGCAGTGGATCTCCCAACATGGAGGTTGAGATCTGAGAACGGACAGACTGCCTGCTCAAGTGGGTCCCTGACCCCTGAGTAGCCTAACTGGGAGACATCCCCCACTAGGGGCAGACCGACACCCCACACCTCACACGGTGGAGTACACCCCTTAGAGGAAGCTTCCAAAGCAAGAATCAGACAGGTACACTCACTGTTCAGCAATATTCTATCTTCTGCAGCCTCTGCTGC
>NW_016811565.1:433798-446542 GCF_001698545.2 Rhinopithecus bieti | reverse complement strand
TCCTTTGTAGGGACATGGATGCAGCTGGAAACCATCATTCTTAGCAAACTATCACAAGAACAGAAAACCAAACACCGCATGTTCTCACTCATAGGTGGGAACTGAACAATGAGATCACTTGGACTCGGGAAGGGGAACATCACACACTGGGGCCTATCATGGGGAGGGGGGAAGGGGAGGGATTGCATTGGGAGTTATACCTGATGTAAATGATGAGTTGATGGGTGCTGATGAGTTGATGGGTGCAGCACACCAATATGGCACAAGTATACACTTGTTACTAACCTGCACATTATGCACATGTACCCTAGAACTTAAAGTACAATAATAATAATAATAAAAGTAAAAAAAAGAAAAAAGAAAATATATCTTACAAATTAAGTTTTTAAGACATTCATAAGTAAAAAAATTTAATTTTTTATCACATAGCACAACTTATGTTCTCATGCAGAATTTTTTGTTTTTAAGTAATAATGTTAACTTTTGCAAAATAATAAAATGAACTGTGGATTTGAAATTCAAAATAATATTTCTGGTTCATTTGATACTACAATTTTAAGGAATTGCTCTTATTGTATATAATATTTTTAGTGGATGAAGTTCAGTCTACAGCTTTTATTCTTAGTCACCTATCTGTAGTTAACTCCTTGGTCTTTTTTTTTTCTGGAAAAATTTTAAAGATCGTGGCAGCTTTTGGATTAAAACATTTTCTGTTATTTTGCACGCAAACTTGTTTACTGTATTCACAGAGTGCCCTGTGATGTGGCCATAAGCAACATCTCGTTTCTTAGTGTCTTTTATACCTTTATGATCAGCACCAGAAGCCTCATGTGCCCTCAAGTTTAAAATAAAAGCCCTAATGTACATGGGCTCTTCCCATGCACTGTACTGGGTTCGGAACATGCTCTAAATATCAGAGTTTCTATGATTGTGATTGAGAAATTAATTGGCAGAAGCAGCACAGAAACCATATGTTTTTGATGCTATTTAGCCAAATTAATGACAAAGAGACAGTATTTTACACATTGGTATTCTTCTGTAATATTTTAAAATATCTTTTAACTTGACAGATATGTGTATTTATTCTGTAAAACATGATGTTTTGAAGTATATATACATTGTCAAATGCTTAATTTTAGGCAATTAATGCTTTACCTCACGTAGTTAAAATTTTTTGTGGTGAGGCCACATGACCTTGTCCTAGCATTTTAAAAATATATAATAAATTATTATTTTTTTCTTATTTTATATTCCAGAGTAGATGTGCAAGTTTGTTACACAGGTGAATGTGTTACATGGGTAAATGTGTGCCATGGTGGTCAGCTGCACCTATCAACCCATCACCTAGGTATTAAGCCCGGCATGCATTAGCTATTTTTTCCTGATGCTCTTCCTACCCTGCCCTCCTTTGATAGGCCCCAGTGTGTGTTGCTTCTCTCCCCGTGTCCACGTGTTCTTATTGTTTAGCTCCCACTTACAAGTGAGAACAGGAGGTGTTTTGCCTTCTGTTCTTGTGATCATTTGCTGAGGATAATGGCTTCGAGCTTCATTCATGTCTTTGTGAAAGACATGATCTCACTGCTTTTTATGGCTCTATAGTATTCCATTGTTTATATGTACCAAGTTTTCTTTATCTAGTCTTTCATTAATGGGCATTTGGGTTGATTTCATGTTTTTGCTATTGTGAATAGTGCAGCAATGAACATACATGTGCATGTATCTTTATAATAGAATGATTTATATTATTTTGAGTATATACCAAGTAATGGAGTTGCTGGGTCAAATGGTGTTTCTGGTTTTAAATCTTTGAGGAATTGCCACACTGTCTTTTACAATAATTGAACTAATTTACACTCTCACCAACAGTATATAAGTATTCCTGTTTCTCTGCAACATAGCCAGCATCTGTTGTTTCTTGACTTTTTAATAACCACCATTCTGACTGGCATAAGATGGTATCTCATTGTGGTTTTGATTTGCATTTTTCTGATGATTAGTGACGGTGAGTTTTTTCTCACAGGTTTGTTAGCTGCATGTATGTTTTCTTTTGAAAAGTGTTTGTTCAGCCAGGTGCAGTGGCTCATGTCTGTAATCCCAGCACTTTGGGAGGCCAAGGCGGGGTAGATCACAAGGTCAGGAGTTCGAGACCAGCCTGACCAACATGGTGAAACCTCATATCTACTAAAAATACAAAAATTAGCTAGGCGTGGTGGCATGTGCCTGTAGTCCCAGCTACTCAGGAGGCTGAGGCAGGAGAATCATTTGAACCCAGGAGGTGGAGGTTGCAGTGAGCCATGATCATGCCACTGCACTTCAACCTGGGCAACAGCGAGACTCCATCTCAAGAAAGAAAAAGGTGTTCATGTTCTTTGCCCACTTTTTTATAGGGTTGTTTGTTTTTTTCTTATAAATTTGTGTAAGTTCCCTCTAGATTCTGGATATTAGACCTTTGTAAAATAGATTGCAAAAATTTTCTCCCTTTCTGTAGTTTGTCTGTTCACTCTGATGATAGTTTCTTTTTATGTGCAGAAGCTCTTTAGTTTAATTAGATCCCAATTCATCAGTTTTTGCTTTTCTGCAAATGCTTCTGGTGATTTCATCATAAAATATTTGCCCATGCCTATGTCCTGAATTGTATTGCCTAGATTCTCTTCCAGGGTTCTTATAGTTTGGGGCTTATATTTAAGTCTTCAATTCAGCTTGAGTTATTTTCTATAAGGTATAAGGAAGAGGTCCAGTTTCAGTTTTCTACATATGGCTAGCTAGTTCTCTCAGCACCATTTATTAAATAGAAAACAATTTTCCATTGCTTGTTTTTGTTAGGTTTCTTGAAGATCAGATGGTTGTAGACATGCAGTTTTATTTCTGATTTCTCTATTCTGTTCTATATGGCCTATGTGTCTGTTTTTGAACCGGTACCATTCTTGCTTTAGTTACTGTAGCCTTGTAGTATACTTTGAAGTCATGTCATGTAATGCCTCCAGCTCTGTTCTTTTTGCCTAAGATTGTTCTGGCTATATGGGCTGTTTTTGTTGTTGTTGTTGTTGTTTGTTTGTTTGTTTGTTTTAAGACAGAGTCTCACCCTGTCACCCAGGCTGGAGTGCAATGGTGCTATTTCAGCTCACTGCAAACTCTGCCTCCTGGGTTCAAGTGATTCTCCAGCCTCAGTGTCCCGAGTAGCTGGGAATACAGATGCCCGCAACTATGCCTGGCTAATTTTTGTATTTTTAGTAGAGACATGGTATCATCATGTTAGACTGATCTCGAACTCCTGACCCCAGGTGATCTGCCTGCCTCAGCCTCCCAAAGTGCTGGGATTACAGGTGTGAACCATCGCACCCAGCCTATGGGCTCTTTTTTGGTTCCATACAAATTTTAATATGGTTTTTCCTAATTCTGTGAAGAATGTTAATGGTAGTTTAATGGGAATAAATTGCTTTGAGCAGTATGGCCATTTTCACAATATTGATTCTTCCTGTCCCTGTGCATAGAATGTTTTTTCATCTATTTTTGTCCCCTAATTTCCTCGAGAAGTGTTTTGTAGTTCTCCTTGAGGAGGTCTTTCACTTCCTTTGTTAGCTGTATTCCTAGGTACTTTACTATTTTTGTAGCAATTGTGAACGAGAATTCATTCATGATTTGGTTCTCTGCTTGTCTGTTGTTGGAGAATAGGAATGCCTGTAATTTCTGCACATTTACTCTGTATACTGAGACTTCGCTGAAGTGGTCTTATCAGCTTAAGAAGCTTAAGACCTGAGTATACAGGGTTTTCTAAATATAGGATCATATCATCTGAAAACAAAGACAATTAGACTTACTATCTTCCAGTTTGAAAATTCTTTATTTTTTATTCTTGCCTGATTGCCCTGACCAGAACTTCCAATACTATGTTCAATAAGAGTGGTGAGAGAGTGCATTCTTTCTTTGTGCTGGTTTCCAAGGGGAAATGTTTCCAGTTTTTACCCAGTCAGTATGATATTGGCTGTGAGTTTGTCACAAATGGCCCTTGTTATTTTGAGGTATGTTCCTTCGATACCTAGTTTATTAAGAGTTTTGTTGTTGTTGTTGTTGTTGTTGTTGTTGTTGTTTTGAGATGGAGTTTCACTCTTGTTGCCCAAGTTGGAGTGCAATGGCAGTATCTCGGCTCACTGCAACCTCCACCTCCTGGGTTCAAGCAATTCTCCTGCCTCAGCCTACCGAGTAACTGGGATTACAGGTATGTGCCACGACACCCAGTTAATTTTGTATTTTTAGTGGAGACAGGGTTTCTCCATGTTGGTCAGGCTGGTCTCAAACTCTCAACACCAGGTGATTCACCCACCTCTGCCTCCCAAAGTGCTGGGATTATAGGCATGAGGCACCACACCCAGCCTACTAAGAGTTTTTAACATGAAGGGATATTGAATTTTATTGATGGACTTTCCTGCATCTATTGAGTTAATCGTGTGGGTTCTTTTTTTTTTAAGATCTGTTTATATTATAAATTATATTTATTGATTTGCATATGTTGAACCAGCCTTGCATCCTGGGAATGAAGCCAACTTGGTCATGGTGGATGAGCTTTTTGATGTGCTGGTATATTCAGTTTGCAAGTATTTTATTGGTAATTTTTACATTGATGTTCATTGGGGATTATAGCCTGAAGTATTCATTTTTTATTGTGTCTCTGCCAGGTTTTTGTATGAGGATGATGCTGGCCCCATACAATGTGTTAGGGAAAAGTCCCTCCTTTTTAATTGTTTGGAATAGTGCGTAAGAAAGGGTATCAGCACCTCTTTGTACTTCTGGTAGAATTCTGCTGTAAATACATCTGGTCCTGGGCTTTTTCTGGTTGGTAAGCTATTATTGCCTCAATTTCAGAATTTGTTAGTGGTCTATTCAGGGATTCAACTTCTTCCTGGTTCAGTCTGAGGAGGGTGTATTTGTTCAGGAGTTTATCCATTTCTTCTAGGTTTTCTAGTTTATTTGCATAGAAGTGTTTATAGTATTATCTGATGGTTATTTGCATTTCTGCAGGGTAACTGGTGGTATCCCCCTTCTCATTTCTGATTATGTTTATTTGAATCTTCTCTCTTCTCTTATTTAATAGTCTAGCTAGCAGTCTATCTATTTTATTGATTTTTTTCCATAAATCTGCTTCCGGATTCATTAATTTTTTTGAGTCATTTTTAATGTTTCTATCTTCTACAGTTCTACTCTGAGCTTGGTTATTTCTTCTGCTAGCTCTGGGGTTTGTTTGCTCTTGGCTCGCTAGTTATTTTAGTTGTGATGTTAGGATTTCAATTTGAGATCTTTCTAGCTTTTTGATATGGGCATTTAGTGCTATAAGTTTTCTTCTTAAACTGCTTTAGCTGTGTGCCAGAGATTCTGGTATGTTTTCTCTTTGTTCTCATTAGTTTCAGATTTTTTCATATTTCTGCATTAATCTCATTATATAGCCAGAAGTCATTCAGGAACAGTTTGTTCAATTTCCATGTAGTTTTGTGGTTTTAAGTGAGTTTTTAAATCTTGAGTTCTAATTTGATTGCACTGTGGTCTGAGAGACTGTTATGATTTTAGTTATTTTGCATTTTCTAAGGAGTGTTTTACTTCTAATTGTGTAATATATTTTAGAGTGAGTGCCATGTGGCACCAAGAAAAATGTATATTATGTTGCTTTTGTGGGGAGGATTCCGTAGATATCTATCAGGTTCACTTGATCCAGAGCTGAGTTCAAGTCCTGATTATCTTTGTTAATTTTCTTCCCAATGATTTGTCTAATATTGACACTGGGGTGTTAAAGTCTCCCACTATTATTGTGAGGGAGTCTAAGTCTCTTTGTAGGTTTTTAAGAACTTGTTTTATGAATCTGTGTGCTCCTGAATTTGTTGCATATATATTTAGGATAGTTGGCACTTTGTGTTGAATTGAACCATTTTCTGTTATGTAATGAACTTTTTTTTTACCTTTTTTTGGTTTAAAGTCTATTTTGTCAGAAACAAGGATTGCATCTCGTCCTTTTTTCTGTTTTCCATTCGCTTGGTAAATTTTTTTTCCATCCCTTTACTTTGAGCCTGTGTGTTCTCTGCACGTGAGATGTGTCTCTTGAATACAGCACAGTGGTGAGTCTTGTCTGTTTATCCAGCATGCCATTCTGTGTCTTTTAATTGGGGCATTTAACTCATTTACATTTAAAGTTAATATTGTTATATGTGAATTTGATCCTGTCATCATGATGCTGGTTGGTTAATTTTGCAGACTTGTTAACGTAGTTGCTTCAGTGTTATTGGTCTGCGTACTTCAGTGTCTTTTTGTGGTGGGTGGTAACGGATTTCCTTTCCATGCTTAGTGCTTCCTTCAAGAGCTTTTGCAAGGCAGGATGAAATCCTTGAGCATTTGCTTGTCTGCAAAGGATTTTATTTCTTCTTCACTTATGAAGCTTAGTTTGGCCAGATATGTAATTCTGGGTTGAAAATTCTTTTCATTAAGAATGTTGAATATTGGCCCCCAATCTCTTCTAGTTTGTAGGGTTTCCACTGAGAGGTTTGCTGTTAGCCTGATGAGCTTCCCTTTGTCAGCGACCTGGTCTTTCTCTCTGGCTTCCCTTAACTTTTTTTTTTTTTTCAACCTTGGAGAATCTGATGATTATGTTTTGGGGGGTCAGTGTTTCATGGAGTATCTTATTAGGGTTCTCTGGATTTTCTGGATTTAAATGTTGGCCTGTCTTGCCAGGTTGGGGAAGGTCTCCTGGATGATCTCCTGAAGTGTGTTTTCCAACTTGGTTCCATTCTCCCCGTCTCTTTTTGGTATGCCATTCAGTCGTAGGTTTGGTCTTTTTACAAAGTTCCATAATTTTCGGAGTTTTTGTTCATTCCTCTTTATTTTTTTCCCTCTAATTTGTCTGCTTGCCTTATTTCAGCAAGATCGTATTCGAGCTCTGACAGTCTTTCTTTCTCTTGGTCAATTCAGCTATTGATACTTGTGTTTGCTTCATGGAGTTCTCATGCTCTGTTTTTCTGCTCCATCGGATCATTTATGTTCCTTTTTAAACTGGTTATCTAGTTAACAGCTCCTGTAATCTTTTATTATGGTTCTTAGCTTCTTTGAATTGGGTTACAACATAGTCCTTTAGCTCAGTGAAGTTCATTATTACTTAGTCACCTCCTGAAGCCTACTTTTGTCAGTTCATTTATCTGAGCTTCAGCCCAGTTCTGTGTCCTTGCTGGAGAGGTTTTTTGCAATCATTTGGAGGAGAAGAGGCATTCTGGCTTTTGGAATTGTCAGCATATTTGCACTGGTTTTTCCTCATCTTTGTGGATTTATCTACCTTTGAGATTTGAATGAGGTTTTAGTGGGGTCTTTCTTGATGTTGTCGCTTTTTTCTTTCTTTTTTAACAGTCTTCTCTTCTGCAGGCCTGCTGCAGTTTGCTGGGGGTCAGTCCACTCCAGATGCTGTTCACCTGGGTATCACCAGTGAAGGCTGCAGAACAGCAAAGACTGCCACCTGCTCCTTCCTCTGGAAGCTTCTTCCCACAGGGACACTGACCTGATGCCAGCCTGAACTCTCCTGTATGAGGTGTCTGGGAACCCCTGTTGGGAGGTCTCACCCAATCAGGAAGCACAGATTCAGGAACTGATTTAAAGAAGCAGATTGGATGCCCCTCACTGGTGTCAGTGTATTGTGCTGTGGGGAATCTCTCCCTCGTCCAGATCACCAGGACACTTCAGAGCCAGCAGGCAGAAAATATTGTGTCCACTAAACCTTAAGATTATGACCGCCCTTCCCCCAGGTGCTCTGACCCAGAGAGATGAAAGTTCTGTCTGTAAATTTATGGCTGAAGTTCCTGGAATTTGTCCAGGGAGACTCTGCCCAGTAAGGAGAGATGTATCTGGTTCCCACTTAAAGAAGCAGTCTGGCCATGATCTGCCACAGCCACTATGCTGTGCTGACGGGACTTTCACCCAGTCCAAACCTCAGTCTTTCTATCACTGGCAGAGGAAAACTACCAACTAGAGCCACAGTTATGGCAGTCGCCCCTCCCTCCAAAATAAACTTGATTGCATTATGCATACTCCAGGCTGCTTTGTTGGCCAGCAGGGGTTCCAATCCAGTGGGTCTTAACTTGTGGGATTCAATGGGAGTGGGATCTGCCGAGTGAGACCACTTGGCATATTGGTTTTAGCCCCCTTCCCACATAAGTGGATGAATCTCCTGCCTCACGAGTTCTGGAAGCCACTGGAGTTTGCAAAAATTCCTGCAACTAAGTGCCTGTCTGAATGGCCGCTGACCCTGGCAGCTGCCACAGGTCCGCACAGCTTCATGCTTGGAATGCAAGGGCCTGGTAGTGTGGGAGCAAAAGGGACTCTCCTAAATGACAAATTGCAAAAATCCATGGGAAAAGTGTAGTTTTTCACCTGAGTAACATAATCCCTCACTGCCTTTCTTGGCTGGGGGAGGGAGTTCCCTTTCACCCTGTGAAGGTCCTGGGTGAACTGTGGTCCCACCCTGCTTTTTCCTGCTCTCTGTGAGTCACACCACCTGCCTATTCAGTTCCAGTGAGAGAATCTGGGTACCTCAGTTAGAAATGCTGAATTCACCTGCTGTTTACATTCGGTGGGAGTTGCAGACCAGAGCTGTTTCTCCTAGGCCATCTGGGCCCTTCGCAATATAATACATTATTATTAACTATAGACACCATGCTATACAATACATCTCTTGAATGTATTCTTCCTATCCAACTATAATTATCTATTATCTGACAGACATCTTCCCAAACACCCCTTTCTTTTAAATACCTTGGGATCTGGTGGTCACCATTTTACTCTCTACTTCAGTGAAATTAAGTTTTATAGAATCCATGTGTAGGTGAAATTATGAAATTTTAATCTTTCTGTGCCTGGCTTATTTCAAGTAATATAATGTCCTCCAAGTTAATCCATGTAATTGAATATAATAGAATTTTCTTTTTTAAAAATAAATAGTATTTTATTGTGTGTATATACCACACTGTCTTTATTGACTCATTAGATGTTGAAATGTTGATTCTATATTTTGGCTATTGTGAATACTGTTGCAAACAACACAGAAGTGCAAATGTTTCTTCATTCTCATTTTATTTCTTTTAAATACATATGCAATAGTGAAATTGCTGTATTATAGGGTACTTTGATTTTAAATTTTTTGAGAAATCTCTACTTTGTTTTTATGGTTCATGATGGCTGTCCTCATTTACATTCACACCAACAGTATGCAAGCATTCTCTTCACATATTTATCTTTTTTTTTCCTTTTTCTTTCTAATAGGAGTCATTCTAATAAGAGCGAGTTGATATATTATAGATTTTTTGGCTTTCCTTTCATTGATAATAATTGACATTGAGGTTTTTCTTTTTGACTGAGTTTTACTCTGTTGCCCAGGCTGGAGTGCAGTGGCACAATCTCTGCTCACTGCAGCCTCTGCCTCCCAGGTTCAACCAATTCTCCTGCCTCAGCCTCCCAAGTAGCTGGAATTACAGGTGCCCACCACCATGCCTGGCTAATTTTTGTATTTTTAGTAGAAACTGAGTTTCGTCATGTTGGCCAGGCTAGTCTTGAACTCCTGACCTCAGGTGATCCACCTGTCTTGGCCTCCCAAAGTGCTGGTGTTACAGGCATGAGCCACTGCACCCGGGCCACATTGAGTCTTTTTTAATTTATCTATTGGCCATATGTATCTTTTCTTAAAAAATATTTAAGCCCTTTGCTCATTTTGGTAGTTATTTGCTTTTTGTTGTATAATTATTTGAGTTTCTTACATATTCTTAGTATTAACCCCTTGTCAAATGTATAATTTTCAAAAAACATTTTTAGTTGCCTCATTTTAAGTGTGTCAGATTCTGTGCAGGACCTTTATAATTTGCATTAATCTTACTCATCTATTTTTTCTTTTGTTCCCTGGGATTTTGAGTTTAAATCAAAACAAGTCATGGCCCCGACCAATGTTATGGAGCTTTCAGTCTATATTTTTTGTAGTAGTCTGAGAGTTTCAGGCCTTGCATTTAAGAATTTATTTTATTTGATTTTTATATATGAAGTAAGATAAGGGTTGCATTTTATTGCTCTTCATGTGGCTATTAAATTTTTCTCAGCACCATTTATTGAAGATACTGTTCTTTTTCTAAGAAATTGCTACCTTTATCTAAAATCAGTTAGCTGGAAGTGCATAGATGTATTTCTAATTTCTGTTTTCTGCTCCATTGGCCTATGTGTCTGTTTTTGTTCAAGTAACATACTGTTTTATTTGCTGTAGCTTTGTAGTATATTTCAAAGTCAGATAGGGTGGTAACTTCTGTCTTTCTTATTTGCTGGATTTCTTTGACTATTCAGTCTTTTGTGGTACCACATAAATTGTAGATTTTTAAAAATTTTCTATTAAACATGTCACTGGTATTTTGATAGAGGTTGCATAATATATGTAGATCATTTTGTGTAATACACACATTTAACAATATTAATAACTCCAATGCATGAATAAGTAATGTTTTCCATTTGCATATGATTTTATTTTAATGTTGTTTAGATTATAATGTACAAGTGTTTCAACTTTTTAGTTAAATTTATTTCAAATTATAGTTATTACAGTTATTGCAGATGAGATTGTTTTGCATTATAATTTCATATTGAGATAGTTAATTATGAGTGTATAGAAATGCTACTGACAAATTGGCACCTAATTAAACTAAAGTGTTTCTGCACAGTGAAACAAACTATCGACAAAGTAAACAGACAACCTACAGTATAAAATAAAATATTAGCAAACTGAATACAACATAAGATTAATATATAGAATCTATAAGAAATTTAATAAGAAAAAAGCAAATGATCTAAATAGTACTCAAAGAAAGTACTGTTAATAAACATTAAAAAGCTGTTAATAAACATACAAAAGTACTGTTAATAAACAAAAAGCTGTTAATAAACATACAAAAAATTGCTCAACATTCCTAATAATCAGAGAGACATAAATCAAAATGACAATGTCATATCATCCCACACCCGTTAGATTGGCTGTTGTTAGAAAGTCAAAAAAACAACAGATGTTTAAGTCATGGAGAAAAGGAAATCTTGAAACACTGTGAAAATGCAAATTAATTCATCCCCAGTGAAAAGCAGTTTGGAGGTTTCTCAAAGAACTAAGAATATAATTGCCATTTGACCCATCTGTCATATTACTGGGTATATACCCAAAGGAAAATAAATTATTTTATCAAAAAGACATCTGCATTCATTGTTTATTACTGCACTATTCACAATGGCAAAACTTTTTTTTTTTTTTTTTTTTTTGAGACAAAGTCTTGCTCTTGTTGCTTGGCATGGCACGATCTCGGCTCACTGCAACCTCCACCTCCCAAATTCAAGCGATTATCCTGCTTCAGCCTCCCAAGTAGCTGGCATTACAGGTGCCTACGACCACACCTGGCTAATTTTTGTATTTTTAGTAGAGATGGGGTTTCACCATGTTGGCCAGTCTGGTCTCAATCTCTTGACCTCATGATCCCCCCACCTCAGCATCCCAAAGTGCTGGGATTATAGGCGTGAGCCACCACACCTGGTCAAACAAAATTAAATTAGATACCCATACATGTTAAATTGGATTTTTAAAAAATGAGGTACTTATACACCGTGCAATAATATGCAGCCACAGAAAAGAATGAAGTAAGGTTTTTTGCAGCAGCATGGATGCAGCAGAAGACCATTATTTTAGGCAAATTAACACAGAACAGGAAAAAATCAACATGTTTTCACTTATATGTGGGAGCTAATCATTGCATGCGCATGGAAACAAAGATGGAAAAAATAAACTCTGGAAATTCTGAAAAAGGAGGAAGGGAGACAAACATTAAAAAACGGTGTATCAGGTATGACGTACGCTACTTGAGCAATGGAAGTATCAAGTCCCCAAACCTCAACGTCATGCGATATGTTACAGGTCTGCACCTGTACCCTCTGACTCTAAAATAAAAATAATAGAAAGCTTTGTGGTATAATGACATGTTACACTTCTCCAGTTCTGGGTTACTATTGAAATTAGGATGAAAAACAGAATTATGTCACCTTTGGCCATAAGGGTAAATGTTTCTATACCCAGTCTCCCCACATGCTATAAGCCAAACTCTCCGAAAGCTCTAAACCTATATCTCAAGAAGTGTTTTATTTCCAAGTGTGCAGCTAAAATAAATGACTCTACATCTTTATTTTTCAAGTTTTAACTGTTCACTAGACTACAGAGTTAATGTATTACCCTGCTTTTTTGGGGAAAAATGATAAGTGGTTTAATCACATTTCTTCTTTAGAATAAACCATTTATGAAAATGTGAGGCTATGGAAATCATGCTAAATTACTGAATTGGAAAGAGAAAATGTTTTTGTAAAGAAAAGCATACAAGTTTTATAGCCATAGCCCAAATATGATGAAACAGAGAGTGTGGGATATTTAGGACCACACAACTACTAAATGCTCAGGTCATCACAACCATTCTTGTGAAAAAAGGAATAGTTCAGCAGGTACTTCTAGAATACTTTTCTGATTCTACTGTAGTGTTAAATTTTTTGTCTTTATTATATGCCATGTAAAGTCTTTACTTCCACAAAAGATGCCATGAATTCAAAGTTAATATGCTCACAAATATGTTCTCCCTAGAAGGGCACTACTGTGTTTGCAGTCAAGGTGCAGCATTTCTGGCTTTTTTTTTTTTTTTTTTTTTTTTTTTTTTTTTTTTTTTTTTT
>NW_016811565.1:426023-430883 GCF_001698545.2 Rhinopithecus bieti | reverse complement strand
ATTTTTTTTGAGACTTAGTCTCACTTTGTCACCCAGGCTGGAGATCTCAGCTCACTGCAACCTCAGCCTCCCGGGTTCAAGCGATTCTCCTGCCTCAGCCTCATGAGTAGCTGGGACTACAGGCTCTGCGTCACCATGCCTGGCTAATTTTTGTATTTTTAGTAGGACAGGGTTTCACTGCGTTAGCTAGGATAGTCTCGATCTCCTGACCTCATGATCTGCCCGCCTCAGCCTCCCAAAGTGCTAGGATTACAGGTGTGAACCACCATGCCTGCCTTTGAAGTCCTCTTAACAACAACAAAAACTTAGGAGGCCGGGAGCAGTGGCTCATGCCTCTAATTCCAGCACTTTGGTAGGCCAAGGCAGGCGGATCACCTGAGATCAGGAGTTCGAGACCAGCCTGGCCAACATGGCCAACCCCCATCTGTACTAAAAATACAAAAATTAGCTGGGCGTGGTGGCAGGTACCTGTAATCCCAGCTACTCGGGAGGCTGAGGCAGGAGAATCACTTGAACCCCAGAGACAGAGGTTGCAGTGAGCCGAGATGGCACCATTCCACTCCAGCCTGGGTAACAAGAGTGGAACTTCGTCTCAGGGAAAAAAAAAAAAAAAAAAAAAAACTTACACAGGAGATAGTGACATGAGCAGAAAATAAATTATTTTGTTAATCCTCTGAAATTGTAATATGCAACCCAAATTGCTTTAACAAATAGATTAGTCCTTCAGTTCTGACTCATCAAGATATAATTCAATTGCCTGGTGAATCAAAGCTGAGAGGGTAATAACTTATTTTACTTAGCATAATGTCCGCGAGGTTCATCAGTGTTGTCGCAAATGACAATACTTTCTTCTTTTTAAGGGCCCAATAACATTCCATTGTGTAAATATACGACATTTTCTATATTCATTCACCTGTTGAAGAACATTTGACTGATTCAATATCTTAGCTCTTGTGAGTAATCCACTTTCCTCTTTTTTTAATTTGTTTTTACATCTCTTTTTTCTTTACTTTTTTAATTTCTAGAAGTATTTTAACTTTATTTATTTATTTATTTAGAGACGAAATTTTGCTCTTGTTGCCCAGGCTGGAGTGCAATGGCACGATCTTGGCTCACCACAACCTCCGCCTCCTGGGTTCAAGCGATTCTCTTGCCTCCGCCTCCCGAGTAGCTGGGATTACAGGCATGTGCCGCTACGCCCAGCTAATTTTTGTATATTTAGTAGAGACAGGGTTTCTCCATGTTGGTCAGGCTGGTCTCAAACTCCTGACCTCAGGAATTTGCCCACCTCGGCCCCCTAAAGTGCTGGGATTACAGGCGTGAGCAACTGAGCCAGGTCATTATAACTTTAAAATATAAATTATGTCTTTTGACCGGGCCCAGTGGCTCATGCCTGTAATCCCAGCACTTTGGGAGGCTGAGGCGGGTGGATCACCTGAGGTCGGGAGCTCCAGACCAGCCTGACCCACATGGAGAAACCCCATCTCTACTAAAAATATAATTAGCTGGGCGTGGTGGGGCATGCCTGTAGTCCCAGCTACTCGGGAGGCTGAGGCAGGAGAATTGCTTGAACCTGGGAAGCGAAGGTAGCGGTGAGCTGAGACAGTGCCATTGCACTCTAGCCTGGGCAACAAGAGCGAAATTCCATGTCAAAAAAAAAAAAAAAAAAGAAAAGAAAAAAAGAAACAAACAAATAAAAACTCTCTGCTCTGCTTAATCAGCGGCCACCTTATTTTCACACTTCAAAGGCATTTTAGCTACCTGAAAAGTAGGGTTACAGTTCAAGTGAGTGTGCTGAGCCGGTCCTCAACAGTGTCAGTCTACTCAAATTCATACAGATGATCTTCTGGTTAAAACAGTGCACTTCAACAGCATTATCACAGCAATGTGGAACACATGTAATAAAATAAAAGGCTTGGCGCAGTGGCTCATGCCTGTAATCCCAGAACTTTGGGAGGCCAAGGTAGGCGGATCACTTGACGTTGGGAGTTCAAGGCCAGCCTGGCCAACATGGTGAGACCCCCGTCTCTACTAAAAATACAAAAAATTAGCCAGGCGTGGTGGCGTGTGCCTGTAATCCCAGCTACTCGGGAAGCTGAGGTGGAAGAATAGCTCAAACTCAGGAGGTGGAGGTTGCAGTGGGCCGAGATCATGCCATTACACTCCAGCCTGGGCGACAGAGTGAGACTCTGTCTCNAAGAGTATTCTTATATTAGTGTTCCTGAAACTTTCAGGAACTATAGACCACTTAATAGATGATGATGTAGATGCAGAACACAAATGTTCTATATAATAATAGACTCATCTTAGCCTTTTTTTTTTTTTTTTTTTTGAGACAGAGTCTAGCTCTGTCACCCAGGCTGGAGTGCAGTGGCGTGATCTTGGCTCACTGCAACTTCTGCCTCCCGGGTTCAAGAGATTCCCCTGCCTCAGCCTCCCGAGTAACTGGGATTACAGGCACCTGCCACCACGCCCGGCTAACTTTTGTATTTTTAGTACAAACAGGGTTTCACTGTGTTGGTCAGGCAGGTCTTAAACTCCTGACCTCGTGATCCACCCGCCTTGGCCTCCTAAAGTGCTCAGATTACAAGCGTGAGCCACTGCGCCTGGCCTCATCCTACCTTTTAATATAAAAATTCAAAAGTAAAATTAGTGGCTTGTGTGTGTGTGTGTGTGTGAGACAGAGTCTCACTTATCGCCAGGCTGGAGTGTAGTAGTGCCATCTGGACTCACTGCAACCTCCGCCTCCCGGGTTGAAGCGATTCTCCTGCCTCAACCTCCCAAGTAGCTGGGACTACAGGAGTGGGCCTCCACGCCCAGCTAATTTTTGTATTTTTAGTAGAGATGGGATTTCACCATGTTGGCCAGGATGGTCTCTATCTCTTGACCTCGTGATTTGCCTGCCTGGGCCTCCCAAAGTCTTGGGATTACAGGCATGAGCCACTGGACCGGGTCTTTTATTTATTTATTCATTCATTCATTTGTTTATTTATTTATTTATTTTGAGGCGGAGTCTCGCTCTGTCACCAGGCTGGAATGCAGTGACGTGCTATTTATTTATTTATTTATTTATTTATTTATTTTGAGGCGGAGTCTCGCTCTGTTGCCAGGCTGGAATACAGTGGCGTGATCTTGGCTCACTGCAAGCTTCACCTTCCAGGTTCAAGCTATTCTCCTGCCTCAGCCTCCCGAGTAACTGGGACTACAGGCACACACCACCACGACCGGCTAATTTTGTATTTTTAGTAGAGATGGGGTTTCACCATGTTTGTCAGGCTGGTCTCTTTAACACCAGACCTCAGGTGATCTGTCTGCTTGGGCTTCCCAAAGTGCTGGGATTACAGGCGAGAGTCCCCGTGCCTGGCCAATTAGTGTCTCTTTTAAGGCACTAAAGGGATGTCATTGTTAGAATCCATTTACTGAAGTATTTGTGTTAGGCCTAGTAATGAGAACTTTAAACCAAATATCAGGTTCTACATACTATCTAAGGGTGAAAAAAAAAAAAAAAAAAAACCCTTGTTTTAAAATTTCTCTTTATTTCTACGAAATTAGAAAATTCAAAGTCAAAAATGTCATGTCAGGAATAAAAACAAGTATTGGGTGAGAGGGTGTTGGGCCTAATGGTTAAGACTGAAACTCATTATCAGGGAGTTCCTGATTGCATCTCACTGATACAAAGTGAAGAAGGTATTGAAATAGCGAAAAACAGTGATATAAATTGAGTACTTACATATAAAATACAATTTTTAATAAAAGTAGCATTTAATGTACAGCTATAGATGAGAACTTTTGGTCAAATATTACCTGCCTTCAATAGCAATTTAAAAATATATTATTTTGGCCGGGCGCGGTGGCTCAAGCCTGTAATCCCAGCACTTTGGGAGGCCGAGACGGGCGGATCACGAGGTCAGGAGATCGAGACCATCCTGGCTAACATGGTGAAACCCCGTCTCTACTAAAAAATACAAAAAACTAGCCGGGCGAGGTGGCGGGCGCCTGTAGTCCCAGCTACTCGGGAGGCTGAGGCAGGAGAATGGCGTAAACCCGGGAGGCGGAGCTTGCAGTGAGCTGAGATCCGGCCACTGCACTCCAGCCTGGGCGACAGAGTGAAACTCCGTCTCACACACACACACACACACACACACACACACACACACACAAAATATATATATATATTATTTTGTGTTTATTTTCTTTTTATCTTTTTTTTGAGACAGAGTCTCACTTTGTTGCCCCGGCTGGAGTGCAGTGGCAATCTTGGCTCACTGCAACCTCTGCCTCCTGAGTTCAAGCGATTCTCCCATCTCAGCTGCACAAATAGCTGGGACTACAGGTGCATGCCACCAGGCCCAGCTAACTTTTGTATTTTTTAGTAGAGACGGGGTTTCACCATGTTGGCCAGGCTGGTCTCAAGCTCCTGACCTTAAGTGATCCGCCCCCCCTCAGCCTCCCAAAGTATTGAGATTACACTCTTGAGCCACCGCCCTTGGCCATAAAAAAATTCTTTATTTTACCACAAGCATTTTATTATTGACGCATATGTTTATTTTGCTTAAAATACAGTATCTTTTGATGAAAGATTTATACTTTTCTTTCAGTGTGTTGTTTATTGCTGAGAAGTGGCTGTCCTGCTAGGAAACTGCTATTCTCAGCAACACCCATATTGACTAATAGTGAATGGAAGTGATGTGTGGATAAGAAGCAAATGCGTCTTCTCTGCATCTCTTTTCTCATCCATTGGCTGAAGAACGAGAAGGATGTAGAGAGAAAACAAAAGAAAATGTAATCCCTGAAAAATGATGAAGTCCTTTTTTGTTTGTTTGTTTTCTTTTTTCTTTTTTTTTTTTTTTTTTTTTTTTT
>NW_016811565.1:420950-423889 GCF_001698545.2 Rhinopithecus bieti | reverse complement strand
AAAACAAAACAAAAAAAATAATTCTCCACCATGGATGTCTTTTCTACTGTTATCATGAGTAAAAGATCATTTTGAGAACAGGTAAAATCAAAATGGGCATGCTCTCTACAGAGAAATTTTCCTACTGCAGATAGTTTTGCTTGAATTACCTGAAATACAATGCAAATGCTGGGGCTTATTGTGTTGACAATATGCAGTCACCATACAGTTGCCATGGTTGCTGCATCCTGAGGACATGGTCACTTTCTTGACTACCTCTCCTGTCTCAGTAATACTTGTCTTTATTTATTCCTAACTATCAACTTTGAGATAAGATTCAACTGTTATGTCGTCATTGTCAACAATGGGAAAATTTAAAAAAAAATTTTTTTTTTTTTTTTTTTTGAGACAGAGTTGCCCTTGTTGCCCAGGCTGGAGTACAGTGGCACAATCTCAGCTCACTGCCACCTCCACCTCCCAGGTTTCAGCAATTCTCATGCCTCAGCCTCCCAAGTAGCTGGGATTACAGGCATGTGCCACCACGCCTGGCTAATTTTGTATTTTTAGTATTTTTAATAGAGACGGGGTTTCTCCATGTTGGCCAGGCTGTTCTCAAACTCCAGACCCCAGGTGATCCACCTGCCTCAACCTCCCAAAGTGCTGGGATTACAGGTGTGAGCCACTGCACCTGGCTGGGAAAACCAAAATTTTAAAATCAAACATATTTGAGCTTGCTTTGGGTCATTAGCTGTGTGCCCAAGAGAAATTATTTTACATCCTTGGAGCTTCAGTTTTCATTATTAGTAAAACATTCTATTTTCCACAGGGCTGCTTTAATTCACACATGGTAGCTGTACGTCTTTTCACTGAAAGTCTTTTTTATATAAGTTTATTAAATATTTAACAATAAAAATAAAATTATTCATGTTTAAAGATACTCTAATCGAGTGGGTATATTTTGTCATATTTAATGTATTTATTCTTTCTAAAAAATACCAAAATTAGAATTTTATTATTTTTCCTGGAATAACATATTAAGGGTTTCTACATTGTGACTTTGCTAATTTTCGCATATGGTTTTGACTGCTACTGTTGAATGTAGGTTGAATTTTAAACCCACTGTTGTCTAGCTTGTGTGATTTTAGTTCATTTGGGGAACCAAATATATTAGACATGGATTGTTTGGGGTAACTTGGCTTGATTTCTGCTGTCCTTCTGTTATTACATCTGGAGCTTTAGAAATGACTAGGATTCAATAAGGTTGATTTGCAGTCAGGCAACAGAAAATCCCAGAAAAGACTGTGGAAAAGAGTTACTTGATAGCACCTTTCAGTGAGATTTGTACATGAAACAGAGTTCAATAAAATTATTGCAAGTTTGTTAAATTTCAAATCTAATTGCCTGTAACATACTAGGCACTTGCCTTAGTTTGTTTATGGCATTGTAGCTTGGAGAAGTTGACATTACAGAAAAGGATATTGCTACATTAATAACATTAGGAACAAATACTAATGTGCTTGTAAACATTTGCCTTAATATTCCTTAGATACATGCCACTCTGGCTCAATTCTTTGGGCACAACTCTTTATGACTCCAGAGACTCCTTTCCACCAAATTCAAGTCACGGGGTTTTCAGGTTCTTATGTTTATTTTTACCCAGTAATCTTCATAGTTGACATTATTATGTTGGAATCCCCCAAGCAATCCCTGAGCCTTAGAGTGACCATCCTACCTTACCCATCTTGTTGCACATTCTCTGTTGTTGAGTCCCTCTCACTCCATATTGGAGCTTTAATGAAGACTCAATGGTTTGGAGGAAACAGTGGAATGGGTTGCCATATATGTTGCCACATATGTTGAGTTGAGAATAAGGGTCTTCTTGAGGATAAACACTTTACATTTATTATTCATAGTACAAAGCAGTATTTTTAAGATGTGAACCTGTTTCACTCTAAATATGAATGATTTATCAGTATGACAATATATTAAAATTAACTGCATCAGGTTCACCAAATGTTTTCTTTTGGACTCTCCAAACACAAAGACTCATATGTATGCATTGGTGAATGTTAGCTTTTTTTGGTTTAAGTTTTTGTTTTCATTTTAAAGATTTTGCCTACTTTAGAGCTCATGTTAAGCTACAGAAAGCTTACCAAAAGCTTTATTTTACCAATTTTTTTAACCAAAGTTTAAATATTGAAAGTGACATTTTGGATTACTACTTTTCACTGATATAGCTTGCATTTATTAGTACATTTCAGTTTTTCCTTATGTGGTGTAACGTTTTAAAAATTCCTTCCAGGCGCGGTGGCTCACGCCTTTGATCCCTGCAGTTTGAGAGGTAGAGGAAGGTGGATAAACTGAGGTCAGGAGTTGAAGACCAGCCTGGTCAACATGGCGAAACCCCATCTCTACAAAAATACAAAAATTAGCTGGGCACGGTGGCTCACGCCTATAATCTCATCACTTTGGGAGGCTGAGGCAGGCAGATCATGAGGTCAAGAGATCGAGACCATCCTGGCCAACATGGTGAAATCCCGTCTCTACTAAAAACATAAAAATTAACTGGGCATGGTGGCGTGCATCTGTAGTCACAGCTACTCAGGAGGTTAAGACAGAAGAATCACTTGAACCCAGGAGGTGGAGGTGTCAGTGAGCCAAGATTGCGCCACTGCACTCCAGCCTGGTGACAGAGCAAGACTCTGTCAAAACAAAAAAAAAAACAAAAAAAAAAAGAAGCCGGGCATGATGGCACGTGCCTGTAGTCCCAGCTATTCAGGAGGGTGAGGCAGGAGAATCACTTGAACCTGGGAAGCAGAGGTTGCAATGAGCCAAGATTGCACCACTGCACTCCTGCCTGACAGCAGAGCAAGACTCAGTCTCAAAAAAAAAAAAAAAAAAAAAAAAAAAATCCCTCCTTTTATCTGTTTAGGATAAAACGAAATGCGTTTTTTTTTAAA
>NW_016811565.1:415658-419169 GCF_001698545.2 Rhinopithecus bieti | reverse complement strand
CAAATATATATATATTACTACTAAGTAAAACCTAATACTGATAGGTGTAATTTATGAAATGTTTGTGAATGTCTATCACTGTAGTCAGAAAATCAAAAAATTATTTAATCTGCTGTCTAAAAAATTTTGATTAAAATATTTGGTATTTTAATTGAGTGGCAGCATATACGTGTGTGTGTATATATATATATGCTAATCACTCATTTCTTTACTATTTTGCCATTTTATAAATAAGCCTGAATTTATGGAGACATTTTTTAAAACCCATCTTTTATTAAAAAAAAAAAAAATTTAGGCCAGGATCAGTGGCTCAGGAGCGGTGGCTCATGCCTGTAATCCCAGCACTTTGGGAGGCCAAGGCGGGGAGATCACCTGAGGTCAGGAGTTTGAGACCAGCCTGACTAACCTGGTGAAACCCAGTGTTTACTAAATACAAAAAATTAGTGGGTGTGGTGGTGCATACCTGTAATCCCAGCTACTAGGATGGCTGAGGCAGGAAAATCACTTGAACCTGGAGAGTTGCAGTGAGCCAAGATCGCACCATTGCACTCCAGCCTAGGCAACAAGAGCGAAACTCCATCTCAAAAAAAAAAAAAGACTTAGACATCAAAAGTAAAGATACTAAAGTCATAATATATACATAGGTTGTTAAACCCTACAGTAATTTGCAAAGTTTATTTATGTATACCAATCTTAGATTATCTAAAACATAATTTCTTTTTTATGTTATATTAAACAAAAAAAAGTCCAAAATATATCCAGACAGACAAGAACTGTGGCTGTCATTTTAAGAAACAAATAATTTAGCACTATACACCGTTCTGTGTATGTACAGATGGAAAACAAAAACTTGAAGTTTTCAAATCATAAACAGGAACATTATTTGTGAGTCTGAGCCTTAAGTATATAACACCAGTACATACAGTTTACTCTGGCTCTAACACGTAGACCCTTTTTATCCATGGGTTCCACCTTCATGGAATCAGCCAACCACGTATGGAAAATATTTGGGAAGAAATTCCCACAAAGTACCCAAAAGCAAAACGTAAAAACTCACCAAGTACTATGTTGTGTTTATGCTAATGAAGTAATGCATAGATATTATATTAGGTATTATAAATTAATATTAGGTATTATAAATAATTTAGACACAATTTAAAGTATATGGTAGGATGTACATAGGTTATGTGCAAGCATTACACTATTTTATATCAGAAACTTGAGACTCCTTGGATTTTGGTATCCATGGAGGGGAGTAGGGTTGGTCTTGAAACCAATCCCCCTTGGATAGCAAGGGGAGACTGTACTTCTAGACATCCATGTAATAATATGTCTCTGTTGGCATGATGTAAGGATCCAATGGGATCATTTAAGTTAAATAAGCACTGGGCCTGGCACATGAGAAGTCTTCAGTACATATTACCTATGGCTTCATGGCTTCATTCCTTTTTTTTTTTTTGAGACAGAGTCTTGCTCTGTCGCCCAGACTGGAGTGCAGTGGTGTGATCTCAGCTTACTGCAACCTCTGCCTCCCAGGCTCAAGCAATTCTTGTGCCTCACGCTCCTGAGTAGCTGGGACTACAGGCTTACACCAGCATGCCTGACTAATTTTTGTATTTTTAGTAGAGATGGGGTTTCGTCATGTTGGCCAGGCTGGTTTTGAACTGCTGACCTCAAGTGGCTGCTGGCCTTGGCCTCCCAAAGTTCTGGGATTACAAAAGTGAGTCATTGTGCCAGGCCCAGTTTACTCTTTTTAATTTAAAATATACTGTACTTTTGTGTTGGATCATCACGGAGGACAGGAGGCAGGACTAGATTGCAGCTGCAGACAGAGCAGCTTGCTGAAGCTTGCATGGTGAATTTTAGCTCCAGATCTGCTGCAAGAACAAGCCAGAAATCCCAAGAGGACCCACAGACCCTCTGAAGAAAGCAGACTGCTCCTGCAGGATCCAGGAGACACTCCAAATACTGTGAGGGTCCCAACTGTGGAAGTGGGAAAGGGAGAGTCTCCTCTCCTGAACACATGCCCCCACTGGAGAAGCTAAAGGTCTGTTTGTGGGAGAAGTTTCTGAATTTACACGGAACTGAGTCAATTTAGATAGCCAAGCGAAATATAGGGATAGAGGAAGCAGCAGAAAGGTCCTGGGAGCTCACTGCATCCCCTAGCAGGCCATTTTTGTCTGGCACCAAAGGGATCCATCAGGAGGGTGACCAGAGGAGCAGGGGGTAAAACTCCACAGGGAGAAGGAAATCTCTAGCTGAACTTTGTAAAAATTTGAATGGGGCAAGAAGCCTCCTGGCCAGATCTCTATGGAGAAGGCACAAATCTGGTGTGCAGATTTCATAGGCAGGGGAAGAACCAAGCCCTTTTCTTTCACGTTTGGGAGGTGGGTAGCTGGGGGCAAGTTTTGAAGCCCATCATACCCTCTGTCTGGAAACAGACTCAGGGCTGTTGCAGGGTACATGGTAGGAGGGAGACCTGCCCTTTGGTTTGTGTGGGAGCTGGATGGGGCCTGTGACTGTCAGTTTTCCCCAAATTCCCTAACAACATACTTGACTCAGCAGAGGCAGCCATAATCCTCCTAGGTACACAAATCCAGTGACGTGGGAATCTCACCCCCATACCTCATAGCAGCCACAGCAAGAACTGCTCAAGAGGAGTCTGAGCTCAGGCACACCTATCCCCAGCCACCTGATGGTCCTTTTCTATCTACCCTGGTAGCAAAAATCAAAGGACATATAATCTTGGGAGTTCTAGGACTCCCTCTCTATATTACTACAGCTGATGCTTTCTGGAAAGCACCACCTCCTAGCAGGAGACAAACCAGCATGAAACTAGAGCATTAAACCACCAAAGCTGAAAACCTTCACAGAGTCTATTGCACCTCACTGCCACCTGCATTAGAATAGGTGCTGGTATCCACAGCTGAGAAGCCCATAGATGGTTCACATCACAGGACTCTGTGCAGACAATCCCAGTACCAGCCCAGAGTCACGTAGACTTGCTGGGTGGCTAGACCCAGAAAAGAGACAACAATCATTGCATTTTGGCTCACAGGGAGCCACTTCCATAGGAAAAGGGGAAGAGTACTACAACACCCAGTGAGACAAAAGAAACTGAAGAACACCCTTCAGCCCTAGACTTTCCCTCTGACAGAGCCTACCAAAATGAGAAGTCAGAAAACAATATGGCAAAACAAGGCTCTTTAACATACTCCAAAAAATCACACAGTTCACCAGCAATGGATTCAAACCAAGAAGAAATCCCTAATTTACCTGAAAAATAATTCGGGAGGTTAATTATTAAGTTAATCAGGGAGAGATCAGAGAAAGGTGAAGCCCAATGCAAGAAAATAAAAAAAAATCATATAAGAAGTAAAGGGAGGGCCGGGCGCGGTGGCTCAAGCCTGTAATCCCAGCACTTTGGGAGGCCGAGACGGGCGGATCACGAGGTCAGGAGATTGAGACCATCCTGGCTAACACTGTGAAACCCCGTCTCTACTAAAAAATA
>NW_016811565.1:400867-413828 GCF_001698545.2 Rhinopithecus bieti | reverse complement strand
TATATATAGAGAGAGAGAGAGAGAGAGAGAGAGAGAGAGAGAGAGAGAGAGACATGGAGAGAGAGAACATTTCATCCAACAACCACAGAATATACATTCTATTCAAAAATGCATGGAACTTTCTCCAAGACAGACCATATCATAGGCCACATAATGCGCCTTGATAAATTTAAGAAAATTAAAATTATATCAAGCACTCTCTGAGACCACAGTGGAATAAAACTGGAAATCAACTCCAAAAGGAACCACCAAAATCATGCAAATACATGGAAATTGAATAACCTGCTCCTGAATGATTATTGGGTCAAAAATGAAATTAAGATGAAAATTATAAAATTCTTCTAACTGAATGAAAAAGGTGACAAAATCTATCAAAACCTCTGGGACACAGCTAAGGTGTTGAAAAGAGGAAAGCTTATAGCCCTAAACACCTACATCAAAGTCTGAAAGAACACAGACAATCTAAGGTCGCACCTCAAGGAACTAGAGGAACAAAAACAAACCAAACCCAAACCCATCAGAAGAAAGGAAATAACCAATATCAGAGCAGAGCTAAATAAAATTGAAACAAAGAAAACAACACAAAAAATAAATTTAACGAAAATCTGCTTCTTTGGAAAGATAAAAAAATTGACAGACCATTAGCAAGATTAACCAAAAAAAGAAGACAGAAAAGCCAAATAAGCTCAGCAAGAAACAAAACAAGATATATTACAACTGACACCACAGAAATACAAAAGATCATTCAAGGCTACTATGAACACTTTTATGTGCATAAACTAGAAAACCTGTAAGAGATGGATAAATTCCTGGAAAGATACAACCCTCCTAGCTTAAATCAGGAAGAATTAGATATCCTGAACAGACCAATAACAAACAGTAAGATTGAAATGATAATTTAAAAATTACAAACAAAAAAAAGTCCAGGACCAAACAGATTCACAGCCGAATTCTACCAGACATACAAAGAAGAGTTGGTCCCAATCCTATTTCGGATTTCACAAGATGGAGAAAGAGAAAACCCTTCATTCTATGAACCCAGTATCATTTTAATGCCAAAACCAGGAAAGGATATAACTAAAAACAAACAAACAAAAAAATGCAGACCAATATCCCTGATGAACATAGATGCTAAAATCCTTAACAAAATACTAGCTAACTGAATCTGACAACATATCAAAAAGATAATCCACCATGATCAAGTGGGGTTTCCTACGAGGCATGCAGGGATGGTTTAACATATGCAAGTCAATACATGTGATACACCACCTAAACAGAATTAAAAACAAAAGTCACATGATCATCTCAATAGATGCAGAAAAAAACATTTGACAAAATCCAGCATTCCTTTATGATTAAAACTCTCAACAAAATAGGCATGTAAGGGACATACTATGACAAACACACAGCCAACATAATACTGCATGTGGAATGGTTGAAACCATTTTCTCTGAGAACTGCAACAAGATAAGGATGCCCACTCTCACCACTCCTGTTCAACATAGTACTGGAAGTCCTAGCCAGAGCAATCAGACAAGAGAAAGAAATAAAGAGCATCCAAATCAGTAAAGAGGAAGGTCAAACTCTCACTGTTTGCTGATGATATAATTGTTTACTTAGAAAACCGTGAAGACTCCTCCAGAAAGCTTCTAGAACTGATAAAAGAATTCAGCAAAGCTTCTCGACACAAAATTAATATACACAAATTAGTAGCTCTTCTATATACCAACAGCGACCAAATCAGGAACTCAATCCCTTTTACTATTGTAAAAGACAATTATCAGAAGAAGATAAATAAATGGCTAACAAACATATGGAAAAAATGCTCAACATCACTAATGATCAGGAAAATGCAAATCAAAACCACAATGTGATACCACCTTACTCCTGCAAGGACGGCCATAATCAAGAAATCAAAAAATAGTAGATGTTGGCATGGATTCAATGAACAAAGAACACTTCTACACTGTGGGTGGGAATAGCTGCAAAAAAAAATTAAATGCTTAGGAATATACCTAACCAAGGAGGTGAAAGCTCTCTACAAAGAAAACTACAAAACACTGCTGAAAGAAATCATAGACAACACAAACAAATGGAATTACCTCCATGCTCATGGATGGATAGAATCAATACTGTGAAAATGAACATACTGTCAAAAGCAATCTACAAATTCAATGCAATTCTCATCCAAATACCACCATGATTCTTCAGAGTTAGAAAAAACAATTCTAAAATTCATATTAAACTGAAAAAGAGCTCACATAGCCAAAGCAAGACCAGCTAAAAAGAACAAATCTGGAGGCATCCCATTACCTGATTTCAAACTGTACTATAAGATGACAGTCACCAAAACAGCATGGTACTGGTATAAAAATAGGCACATAGACCAATGGAACAAAATAGAGAACCCAGAGATAAACCCAGATACTTACAGCCAACTGATTTTCAACAAAACAAACAAAAACATAACGTGGGGGAAAGGACACTCTTCAACAAATGGTGCTGGGATAATTGGCTAGTCACATGTAGAAAAATAAAACTGGATCCTTGCCTCGCCTCTCACCTTATACAAAAATCAACTCAAGATGGATTAAGGGCCGGGCGCGGTGGCTCAAGCCTGTAATTCCAGCACTTTGGGAGGCCGAGGCGGGCAGATCACGAGGTCAGGAGATCGAGACCATCCTGGCTAACACAGTGAAACCCCGTCTCTACTAAAAAAATACAAAAAACTAGCCGGGCGAGGTGGCGGGCGCCTGTAGTCCCAGCTACTCGGGAGGCTGAGGCAGGAGAATGGTGTAAACCCGGGAGGCAGAGTTTGCAGTGAGCTGAGATCTGGCCACTGCACTCCAGCCTGGGTGACAGAGCGAGACTCCGTCTCAAAAAAAAAAAAAAAAAAAAAAAAAAAAGATGGATTAAGGACTTAAATCTAAGACCTGAAACTAGAACATTGAAAAAACCCTTCTTGGCTTAGGCAGGACTCCATGACCAAGAACCCAAAAGCAAATGCAATAAAACAAAGATAAATTGCTGGGACTTAATTAAACTAAAGAGCCTTTGCATGGCAAAAGGAAAGTCAGCAGGTAAACAGAAAACCCACAGAGTGGGAAAAAATCTTCACAATCTATACATCTGACAAAGAACTAATATCCAAAATCTACAATGAACTCAAAAAAAGCAACAAGAAAAAAAAAAAGAAACAATCCCTCCAAAAAGTGGGCTAAGGACATGAATAGACAATTATCAGAAGTAGATATATAAATGGCTAACAAACATACGGAAAAGACACTCAAAATCACTAATGATCAGGAAAATGCAAATCAAAAGCACAATGCGATACCTCCTTATTCCTGCAAGAATGGCCATAATCAAGAAATCAAAAAAATAGTAGATGTTGGCATGGATTCAACGAACAAAGAACACTTCTACACTGTGGGTGGGAATGTAAACTAGTACAACCACTATGGAAATCAGTGTGGAGATTTCTTAAATAACTAAAAGTAGAACTACCATTTGATCCAGCAATTCCAAAACTGGGTACCCAGAAAAAAAGAAGTCATTATATGAAAAAGATATCTGCATATGCATGTTTATAGCAGCACAATTCACAGCTGCAAAATCGTGCCCAAATGCCCATCAATTGAGTGGATTAAGAAACTGTGGTATACGTATATGATGGGAATACTACTCAGTCTTAAAAAGGAATGAATGAATGGCATTCTCAGAGACCTGGTTGAGATTGGAGACTATTATTCTAAGTGAAGTAACTCAGGAATGGAAAACCAAACATCATATGTTCTCACTAACAAGTGGGAGCTATGTTATAAGGATGCAAAGACATAAGAATAATACAATAGACTTTGGGGATTCAGGGAGAAAGGGTGGAAAGGGGGTGAGGGATAAAAGACTACAAATAAAGTCCAGTGTATACTGCTCAAGTGATGGGTGCACCAGACTGTCATAAATCACCACTAAAGAACTTACTTACGTAACCAAACACCACCTGTTCCCCAATAACCTTTGGAAATAAAAACAATTTATTTAAAAAGTCAGTCTCAGCACATGCAGTTTCAGCCGTGCTTCAGAGACCTGAATTCCTTTGATTCGTGGTCCAGCTAAAATTAAATTTAATTTAATTTAAAAATGTCAACAATGTTTTCAAACCTTATTTACAATAAGTTTCAAAATATTTTAGATAAAAATATTTTAGTAAATTTTACAGGTTAAGGCCAGGCGCGGTGGCTCAGGCCTGTAATCCCAGCACTTTGGGAGGCCCAGGCGAGCGGATCACGAGGTTGGGAGATAGAGACCATCCTGGCTAACACGGTGAAACCCCGTCTCTACTAAAAAATACCAAAAAAAAAAAAAGAAAAAAAAGAAAAAAAATTATCTGGGCGTGGCAGTGGGCACCTATAGTCCCAGTTACTCCGGAGGCTGAGGCAGGAGAATGGCATGAACCTGGGAGGCTGAGCTTGCAGTGAGCTGAGACTGCACCACTGCACTCCAGCCTCGGTGATAGAGCAAGACTCCATCTCAAAAAACAAACAAACATACAAACAAAAAACAGGTGAATGTGGTATGAGACAAAAATAATCAGTAGAGTACATCTGAAACACTTCAGATCACAAATACTTAGTCCTTGTTAGGATACAGTTTTAAAAATGAATCACTATTTATATGAACAAAAGACTTTTTTTTGAATTGTAAAATTTTATTTTCCACACGTCATTCTTATTAACACAGCTTGATTGAAAAAATTCTGACCATAAGCATGTTCATTATTTCCCTGTGGAACTGGTGAAATCAGAAAAATAAAATATTTATTTTGCATATATAGCATCAAAAATATTCACTTAATGTGGTCTTCTGTGTGTATATTAAAAGGCTTTTTTCTGGCCAGGCGCAGTGGCTCACGCCTGCAATCCTAGCACTTTGGGAGGCTGAGGCGGGCGGATTACCTGAGGTCGGGAGTTTGAGACTAGCCTTAGTAACATGGAGAAATCCTATCTCTACTAAAAATACAAAATTAGCCGGGCGTGGTGACACATGCTTGTAATCCCAGCTACTCGAGGATGCTGAGGCAGGAGAATTGCTTGAACCCGGGAGGAAGACAAAGTATTTATTAAAAAGAGAGAAAAGGGATTGATCATAGATGTTAGTTGCAGATATAATTTATCGTGATTGGAACTAAATATTACCAAAAAATGTAGGTTGTATGTGAAATTCTTCGATAAATTTTATGGACTTCAATAGGTCACAGAAAATTTTACTGTGCTCTTCTTTCTTTTACAACACAAAGTTGACCGGGCGCGGTATGGCGCACGCCTGTAATTCCAGCACTTTGGAAGGCCGAGTTGTGGATCACTGTCATTATTTCTAGCTGACATAATGTAACAATTTTCATGCTGTGGCTGTAGAAACTGAAAATGTCATGGTTGACTCTGCTTTACTTCTTGCCTTCCTATTTTAGAGAAACAAAGCAGCACAAGAAAGGCCAGAGCGGATACACCTTGATTGCAAACACAACGGCGTCTTTCTAGGGAGAATATATGGATGAATATTAATTTGAAATTTATGGCATCTTTTGTAGAAGTACGGACATCTATGTGGCAAATAATAAGTACAAGTAAAAATTTAACACTGTGATAGAATCAGGAAAGTTTGCTAAAAATACCTTCTGATCCATTATTCTTTTATTCATTAGTATAGTTGTGATGGAATGGTTGCATCAGTGTGGTCTTAAATAGCCAACACTCCGTTTCATCATCCTTGCGCTATGGCCATAAGATTTTTTTTGTTTTTTTTTTTGTTTGTTTTTGTTTTTTTGAGACGGAGTCTTACTGTGTCGCTCAGGCTGAAGTGCAGAGTGACGTGATCTCAGCTCACTGCAACCTCTGCCTCCTGTGTTCAAGCGAGTCTCCTGCCTCAGCCTCCGGAGCAGCCGGGACTACAGGCGTGCGCCACCACACCCAACTAATTTTTATCTTTTTATTAGAGATGGGCTTTCACCATGTTGGCTAGGATGGTTTCCATCTCTTGACCTCGTGATCTGCCCGCCTCGGCCTCCCAAAGTGCTAGGATTACAGGCATGAGTCACTGCACCCGGCCACTTTTTTCTTTAGAAAAATACTTTCTTTTCCTAATTCAGAAATTTAACGCAATTTTCAGTCTCACATTTTCAAAAATGGTTTATTCTAAAAGAAGTATGGTTAAACAATTCGGCATTTTTTTCCAAAACAGAGTAAAAGTTAACTTTATAGTCTAGTGTACAGTTCATAAAAAACAAAGATGTAGAGTCATTTATTTTAGCTGTACACTTGGAAATAAAACACTTCTTTGCCTACAGGCTGAGAGCTTTCAAAGATGCTAGTTTATAGACTGTGGGGAGACCTAGTATTGAAACATTCACTCCTATGCTCAAAGGGAACATAATTTTGTGTCTTCTTTGACTCCTAATTCCAACTAATAACCCAGATCTAGAGAAATGTAACATTTCATTATAGCACAAAATATTTTACCATTTTTATTTCAGATTCAAGAGGTACAGATGAAGACTTGTAACATAGGTATACTGCATGATGTTAAGGTTTGGGAACTTGATAACTCCATTGCGGCAGTCGTGTACATCATACCTGATACGTAGTTTTTCAGTATTTCTCTCCTTTCTTTTTTTATTTTTAGAACTCCGCATTTATTGTTTTCATCTCTGTTTCCATGTTAACCCAATGTTTAGCACCCATTCATAAGTGAGAACTTGTAGTATATGACATACTTACACACAATGCAATACTATCCAGCCACAGAAAAGAAAGTGTTTTTTGCAGCAACGTGGAATCAGAAGTAACGTTCTTTGCAGCAATACGGATGTTAATTTTCTCATTATAAACAAATTAGAAAAGAAAATGAATCTAAAGCCTGGGTGTGGTAGCTCATGCCTGTAATCCCAGCACTTTGGGAGACCAAGGTGGGCAGATCACAAGGTCAAGAGATCGAGACCATCCTGGCCAACATGGTGAAACCCCGTCCCTACTAAAAATACAAAAATTAGCTGGGTGTGGTGGTGCATGCCTGTAGTCCCAGATACTTGGGAGGCTGAGGCAGGAGAATCACTTGAACATGAGATTGCGCCACTGCACTCCAGCCTGGTGACAGGAGACTCCATCTCCAAAAAAAAAAAAAAAAAAAAAAAAAAAAAAAAAAAAAAGAAAAAGAAAACAAAGACAAAGAGAAGAAAAAGGAAGTGAATCTAAAATTCATGAGTACCTGGTTAAATTGTAGGTCTTTGCTATGGTGAATAGTGCTGCAGTAAACATGTCAGTGCAAGTTTTTTTGTAAAATTATTTTCCCTTGGGTATATACTCAGTAATTTGGTTGATGGGCTAAATGGCAATTCTATTTTTAGTTTTTTGAGAAATCTTCAAACTGTGTTCCATAGAGGTTGAATTAATTTGCATTTCTATCAACAGTATATAAAGATGCCCTTTCTTCCACAACTTGAATATTTGTCACTTTTTGGCTTTTAATAACAGTCATTCTAACTGGCGTGAGATAGTATCACATTGTTATTTTGACTTACATTTCTCTGATGACTAGGGATGTTGAACATTTTTCTTAGTATGTTTATTGGCAGCTTTTACGTCTTTCTTTGAGAAATGACTTTTCATATTATTTGTCTGTTTTTTCTTATAAAATTTCTGATAGATTCTAAATATTAATACTTCGTTGTATGTAGTTTGCAAATATTTTATTTTAGACTATAGGTTGTCTAATTTGTCAGTAGTTTCTTTTGCTGTGCAGCAATTTAGTTTAATTAGGTGTGAATTTCCAAGATTTTTCCATTGCATTTACTTTTAAGGTGTTATGAATTATTTCCAGAGGGCAGTGTCTAGAAGAGTACTTTCTAATTGGTCTTCTAGAATTTTTATATATTAAAGTCTCACAGTTACTAATCTTATTTTATATATGAGAGGTAGGGTTTCAGTTTCTTCTTTTGTATATGACTAACCAGTTGCCACAATACTATTTATTACATAGGTAGTTATTTCCTTTTTATTTCTATTAACTTTGTCAAAAATAAGTTGGGGGCAGGAGTGGTGGCTCCTGTCTGTAGTCCCAGCACTTCAGGGGCCAACGTGAGCAGATCACTTGAGTTCAAGTGTTTGAGACCAGCTTGGCCAACACGGTGAAACCCCACCTCTACTAAAAATACAAAAGTTGGTCAGGCGTGGTCGTGTGTATCTGTAATCCTAGCTACTCGGGAGGCTGAGGCATGAGAATTGATTGAACCCAGGAGTCAGAGGTTGCAGTGATCTGGGATCCTTCCACTGCACTCCCTCAAAAAAAAAAAAAAAAAAAAAAGCTTAGTTGTAGGGGTGTAGCTTTATTTCAGAGCTCCCTCTCTGTTCCGTTGGTCCATATGTATATTTTTATACCAGAATCATGTCATATTGGTTACTGTAGCTTCTGGTAAATTCTGAAGTCAGGTAACGTGAGGCATCCAGGTTTGTTAACGTTGCCTTGGCTATTTAGGCTTGTTTTTCTATACATTTTAGAAGATTTTTTTTTAATTCTATAAAAATGGCATTAAGGGTTTGATAGAAATAGCAGTTAACTTGTACGTAGCTTTAGGCAGCATGAGCATTTAAATTATATTGATTCTTCAAATCCATGAGCATAAAATGCTTTTCCATTTATTTGTGTTTTCTTATATCTTTCAGCAGTGTATTGTCATACTCCTTGTAGAGACATTTTACCTCCTTGATTAAATGTGTATATATATTTTTGTTTGTGGTTATCATAAAGTCTGTTCTTGATTTTGTTCTCAGTTTGAATGTTATTAGCGTAAAAAAAAGTTACTTATTTTTGTATGTTGATTTTGTATCATGAGACATTGCTGAAGTCATTTTTTAGGCTTAGGAGTCTTTTGATGAAATCTTTAAAGTTTCACAGGTAGAGAATTATATCTTCTGTGAAGATAATTTGACTTCCTATTTTTCTATTTAGATGCCTTTTATTTATTTGTTTGATTGCTCTGGCTAGGACTTCCAGAACTATGTTGAATAGAGTGTGAGTGTTGACTGAACATTGTTATTTTTATGGAGAATGCATCCAGCTTTCATCTGTTCAGTATGATGTTAAATGAAGATTTGTCATAGATGACTCATTATTTTGAGGTATATTTCTTCAATGTCTAGTTTGAGAGTATTTTTATAAATACTGAATTTTCTTGAATGCTCTTTCTGCATGTTTTGATAATTACATAATTTTTGCTTTTAATCATCTTTATAAGGTGAATTTCACTTATTGACTGCATATCATAAAACATTCTTGCATTCATAAAGCCCACATGATTGTGGAAAATAGCTTTTTCATTTGCTTATGAGCTCAGCTTGCTAGTATTTCATGGAGGATGTTTCAATGTTCATCAAGAATATTTGCCTATAGTTTTTTTGTATGTCTTCACTAGATTTTGGTATTAGGATGATACTGGTTTCATATAATGAATTAGGAATAAATTCCACTTTCTTTTTTTATATACATCCAGTAGAATTAGTACCAGTTCATCCTTCTGTTTTTTTTTTTTTTTTTTTTTGACAGAGTCACACTCTGTCACCCAGGCTGGAGTGTAGTGGTGTGATCTCGGCTCACTGCAACCTCCCTGAACCGGGTTCAAGCAATTCTCCTGTCTCAGCCTTTTGGGTAGCTGGGAATACAGGTGTCCACCACCACCACCCTCAACTAATTTTTGTATTTTAGTAGAGACAGGGTTTCACCATATTGGCCAGGCTGGTCTTGAACTCCTGACTGTGTGATCCACCCACCTCAGCCTCCCAGAGTGTTGGGATTAACAGGAGTGAGCCACTGTGCCTGGCCTGATTCATATTTTTTATGTGTGGTAAAATCTGGTTGTGAATTTATCCGATTCAGGGCTATTTACGGTTTTTTATTACTAATTCAATTTCATTATACATTTTGTTCTGTTCCAGATTTTGTTTCTTAGTGGTTCAATTCTGGGAGATTGTGTGTATCCAGGAGTTTATTTTCTGTAAATTTTTTAGCTTGGATGCATAGAGATGTCCATAGTAGTCTCTGAGTTTGTTTTATATTTATGTGGGATTAGCTGTGCTTTCACATGTTTAACATTTAAATACATGCAGAATAAAAGTTTGACAAAAGTCACATTCCCTCATGATAAATACGTGAATAAATTAGGTATAGGGCAAATGCACCTTAAGCCGATAAATGCCACATATAACAAAAATTGCAAGCTAACAACATACTAGACGGTGAAATGTTGTGAGTTTTTACTCTAAGAGCTAGAATAACACAAGGATGCCCACTTTCTTCAGTCTTACTAAACATAGTACTAAATGTACATGGCAGAGAAATTAGAAAATAAAATCAAAAGCATCCATATTGGAAAAAAATTAAATTGTTGCTGCTTGTAGATGACATCTTAAGTATAGAAAAGCCTAACACTTTACTGAGAACCACTAAACAAATTTATTAAACTGGCAGAATATAAAATCAACATATAAAATGAGTAGCATTTCTATATACTAATGATTATCTGAAAATGAAATTAAAAACCAATCCCATCTATAACTGTAGTTACTAGACTTTGAATTAAATTTAACTAAAAAGTTGAAACATGTTACATTATAGAATAAAGAACCTTACAGAAAATAAATACACAAATGAAAAAATTACAAATATTTGCAAAAAACTATCAAAGTACCAGTGACACACTAAATAGAGATTCAGCAATATTTCTCCTACTTCCATTTGAAAGAAGAGAAATATGGCTTTGTTCTGTCTGGTTCACGAGCGGCCAGTTCCAGGTTGCCTCGCTTGTTCCCTAAACATTGCTGTTGTCCTTTTCTTTTTTCAAGATGCCCAGATTTCATATTGTTCAAACACACATGCTCTACAAACAATTTGTGCAGTTAACGCAATTATCTCAGAGTCCTGAGGTGACATTCATCCTCCTCAGCTTACGAAGATAATGGGATTAAGAGATTAAAGATAGGCATAGGAAATCACAAGGGTATTGATTGGGGAAGTGATGTGTCCATGAAATCTTCACAATTTATGTTCAGAGATTGCAGTAGACAGGCATAATAAATTATAAAAGTATTAATTTGGGGAACTAATAAATGTCCATGAAATCTTCACAATTTATGTTCTTCTGTTGCAGCTTCAGCCGGTCCCTCCATTCAGGGTCCCTGACTTCCCGCAAGAAATAGCCAAAACAACCAAGAAAAAAAAAAGACTGAAATTATCACCCTACCTGACTTAGAAATATACTACAAAGCTATAGTAACCAAAGTGGTATGGTACTTGAATAAAAATAAACACACACACAAATTAAGCAGAAGAGAGCAGAAATATATTCATGCATTTATAGCTAAGTGATTTTAGAAATAGGTGACAATTTCTTAGGGAAAGGACAGTTTCTTCAACAAATGGTGTTGAGAAAACTATATAGCCACATGAAGAGCAATAAAACAAGATCTGTATCTCACATCATATATATAAATCAATTCAAAATGAATTAGATACTTAACTGTAAGGCTTGAAACTGGAATTACTACAAAAAATATAGGGTGAAAGCCCTATAACATTGATCTGGATGGTGACTTTTTTGTTGTAATCTCAAAACCCCAGGAAAATAAAGGAAAAACAGATGAGTCATATTACTTCAAATTAAAAAGTTGCTGCACACAATTCTCATACAATTAACAGGATTAGACAACTAAAGAATCAGCGAAAATACAGGCAAATCATACGTGCGACAAGTTTTTTTGTTGTACACTAAAATTACTATACCACAAAAAAACGTAAAAATGAGCAAAATATTTGAATATTTTTCAAGACATACATATTGCCAAGCTATAAATTTAAAATGCTCAATATCAATTATCAGAAAAGGAAAGCAAAAAAAAAATTACTATGAGATATCAACTCACTCCTGTTAGAATGACTCTTATTAGAAAGTGTTTGTAAAGCTGTGCAGAAAAGGGAATGCTTGCACACTGTTGGGTTGAATGCAAATGAGGATAGCCATTATGAAAAACAAAACAGAGATATCTCAAAAAATTTAAAATCAAACTATCAAATGCAGCAAGTGCAATATTGGATACATATCCAAAACAAAATCGGAATGAAGAAACATTTGCAACTCTGTGTTGTTTGCAACACTCTTCATAATGGCCAAAACATAAAATCAATGGTTCAACATATAATTAGTACATAAAGACAATGTGGTATACATACACAATGAAATACTATTCATCTTTAAAAAAGAAAATATTGTTTTCAATTACATGATTAATCTGGAGGACATTAGTTGAAGTAAGGCATAGAGATTATTATTTTATAATTTCACTTACAGATGGATTCTAAAAAACTTAATCTCGAGGGGCGGAGCAAGATGGCCGAATAGGAACAGTTCCAGTCTCCAACTCCCAGCACGAGCGACACAGAAGACCGGTGATTTCTGCATTTTCAACTGAGGTACTGGGGTCA
Organism: Rhinopithecus bieti; assembly: GCF_001698545.2. Lineage (NCBI taxonomy): Eukaryota > Metazoa > Chordata > Mammalia > Primates > Cercopithecidae > Rhinopithecus > Rhinopithecus bieti. The sequence continues at coordinate 401,303 of NW_016811565.1, read as the reverse complement.
TCTCACTAGGGAGTTCCAGACAATCGGTGCTGGTCAGCTGCTGCAGCCCAACCAGCGAGAGCTGAAGCAGGGCGAGGCATCGCCTCACCTGGGAAGTGCAAGGGGGAAAGGAGTCCCTTTTCCTAGCCAGGGGAACTGAGACACACAACACCTGGAAAATCGGATAACTCCCACCGCAATACTGCGCTTTGAGCAAACGGGCACACCAGGAGATTGTATCCCACACCTGGCCAGGAGGGTCCCACGGCCACGGAGCCTCCCTCATTGCTAGCACAGCAGTCTGTGATCTAACCTCAAGGCAGCAGCGAGGCTGGGGGAGTGGCGCCTGCCATTGCTGAGGCTTAAGTAGGTAAACAAAGCCGCTGGGAAGCTCGAACTGGGTGAGCTCACAGCAGCTCAAGGAAACCTGCCTGTCTCTGTAGACTCCACCTCTGGG
>NW_016811565.1:356489-397108 GCF_001698545.2 Rhinopithecus bieti | reverse complement strand
AAGAAGAGAAAGATTACGGTAAAAAAAAAAAAAAAAAAAAAAAAAAAACTTAATCTCATTGAAGCAGAGAGTAACATAGTGACCACCAGATGCCAAGGTATGCAGAAAGGGAATCTATTGAATAATACATAATTATAGCTGGGCAGGAGAAATAAGTTCAAACAATATGTTCTACAGCATAGTGACTATAGTTAAAAATAATGTATTTGCATTTTTTTTTAAAATTAAGACAGTATCATGTGCTCTCACCACAAAAAAAGTTAACTATATGAAGCATTAAATAAATTTAAGCATTTGACAATGTGTATATACTTCAAAATGTAATGTTTTACAAAATAAATACACATTTATTTATTACAGATGGTAATGGTATGAAAGACACTAAAAAGGCAGATGTTTGGGCTGGGCATGGTGGCTCATGCCTGTAATCCCAGCACTTTTGGGAGGCTGAGGCAGGCAAATCATGAGGTCAAGAGATCAAGACCATCCTGGCCAACACGGTGAAACCCGGTGAAACCCCATCTCTACTAAAAAGACAAAACTTAGCTAGGCGTGGTGGTGCATGCCTATAGTCACAGCTACTTGGGAGGCTGAGGCAGGAGAATCGCTTGAACTAGGGAGGTGGAGGTTGCAGCAAGTCAAGATCGTGCCACTGCACTCCAGCCTGACGACAGAGCGAGACTCCTCAAAAAAAGAAACAAAACACATTGGTAAGCAAACTCTCCAGTTAAAATTAATTTTTCTTTTTTTTTGCGACAGAGTCTCGCCTTGTCGCCTAGGCTGGAGTGCAATGGCACAATCTCGGCTCACTGCTACCTCCGCCTCCTGGGTTCAAGCGATTGTCCTGCCCCAGCCTCCTGAGTAGCTGGGATTACAGGCACATGCCACCCTGCCTATTTTGTATCTTTAGTAGAGACAGGGTTTCACCATATTGGCCAGGCTGGTCTCAAACTCCTGACCTCATGATCTGCCCACCTCAGCCTCCCAAAGTGCTGGGATTACAGGTGTGAGCCACCGCACCTGGCCAAAAAAACAATTTTTCAAGTGTATTAAAAATACCAACATTCTCATCAAAACCTACAAAGTAGCATGTGAAATGACACGGCATTAAAAAAAGTGAGAAAATTGCAGCTATAAAAGAGAGAGAAAAAAAAGAAGGGCTGTGATGCCATACATAGTTGAAAAACAACATAAGACAAACAAAACTGAAGATAACTGGAAAATAAAAGAAGCAGAATTTTGCTTTACATTCAGCAAGATTCCAGTTTGCTCCTTTAAAAAAGATCCTCTCCACATAAAGAATCAATGTTTTTTCTTTATCATTTATATTTTACGTCTCTGACTTAAAGTTACAAACTAACTCTAGCAGGAATATTTATAGATTATAAAACATCTGTTACTCAGCAAGCACTGTCATGTTTTTTGCTACATTTATATATTAAAACATCCTCATGACTTATGAAGCCTCTTTAGTACTTACCTGAATGTTACGGGAAGTCAGGGACCCCGAACAGAGGGACCAGCTGGAGCCGCAGCAGAGGAACATAAATTGCTCAGATTTCATCTTAATATGGATATTTATCAGTTCTCAAATAATACTTTTGTAATTTCTTATGCCTGTCTTTAATCTCTTAATCCTGTTATCTTCGTAAGCTGAGGATGCACATCACCTCAGGGCCACTGTGATAATTGTGTTAACTGTACAAATTGATTGTAAAACGTGCGTTTGAACAATATGAAATCAGTGTACCTTGAAAAAGAACAGAATAATAGCAATTTTTATGGAACAAGGGAAGACAACCACAAGGTCTGACTGCCTGCAGGGTTGGGTCAAGAGTCATATTTTTTTTTTCTTGCAGAGGGCCTATAAATGGATGTGAAAGTAAGAAACATATCATTAAATTATTTTCCTAACAAGGAATATTAATATCCTGGGAAAAGAATGCGTTCCTGGGGGGAAGTCTATAAACGGCCACTCTGGGAATGTCTGTCTTGTGCAGTTGAGATAAGGACTGAGATAAGCCCTGGTCTCCTGCAGAACCCTCAGGCTTACTAGGGTTGGGAAAACTCAACCCTGGTAAATTTGTGGTCAGACCGGTTCTCTGCTCTCAAACCCTGTTTTCTGTTAAGATGTTTATCAAGACAACACATGCACTGCTGAACATAGACCCTTATCAGTGGTTCTGCTTTTACTCTTTGCCCTGTGATCTTTGTTGGACCCTTATCAGTGGTTCTGCTTTTGCCCATTGCCCTGTTCCCTCAGAAACACGTGATCTTTGTTAGACCCTTATCAGTGGTTTTTTGCTCTTTGAGGCATGTCATCTTTTTACCTACTCTCTGTTCTTACACACCCTCCCCTTTTGAAACCCTTAATAAAGACTTGCTGCTCAGACGGGCATCACGGTCCTACTGATACGTGACGTCAACCCTGGCGGCCCAGCTATAAAATTCCTCTCTTTGTACTGTCTCTCTTTCTCAGCCGGCTGACACTTACGGAAAACAGAAAGAACCTACATTGAAATACTGGGGGCGGGTTCCCCCAATACCTGAACTGGCTCAATCAACAAATAAATTTACTTCTGTTAATTATAAAAAGTGAAAGGAATAATAACTAAAGTAGGCTTATATAAGGTTCTTCAATTAAAAGAACAAAATATAAAGTTTTGATTCAATGAAACAATACACTAATCGTGTAATTACATCTACAATTATTTTGTGTGCCCTACTAAATTTTATAAAAATAGGGTATATCTTTGACCACTTCACATAATGAAAACCTCATAAACTATAAAAGAAAAAAAATTACAAGAAACAACAAAAAAAGTGGGCTTAGCATGAGTACCAATCAAGCAAAAGCAAAATTTGCATAAGCAGATTTTAATCCATAAGCCATACTACTTTACAGTAATTCAGTAGAAAGAGTATAGATTTGCTTTCAGCAATTTTGAGGTTTATAGTTTTCTAGTAAATTAACTTACTAAAATGTTTTGTTCCAATATTGCTCTTTTCTTCTGAAAATAGGTACAAATTTATATTCACACAAACATGTCTACTTACTCCATAATTTTCTTACACCTAGGGTTTAACTTAAGAGAAATGTATGTATATATTTAACTTTATGTAAATCAACAGTCTGTATGTGTTTGCAGGCAGAGAAGCCACATGTTCAAAAATATATAACATTTTAATGTTTATTTAGGACTCAGAAGGTATGGACTTTATTTACACTTCTATATAATTTTAGTATAACCATAAAATAGCTCTGTAGTCAATAACAATCGTACATTAAAAAAAAACTAAAACTGTAGAGTTGGTTTATAATACAAAGGATAAATGCTGGAGATGATGGATAATTAATTTTTCCTGATGTAATTATTACATATTATATGTCTGTATCAAAATATGCTATATATGGCATAAATATACACATACAATGTATCCACAAAAATTAAAAAGTATAAATTTAAATAAGAAATAAATATTTAACCTATGGGAACAATATTCTTTAACCTCCTTGCAGTTTAAAGTCACTGGCAAAGGGGATTACTAGAAATGTTAGTCCATTATGTTACCAAACAGTATGGTACCATCTTTTGCCTACACCCTGGAGTAAGGTGAAATAGGTTAAAATTAGTGGCATAACAACTTTATTAAATGCACAATTTTATAAACATGTTAAATAAAATTTTAATATTGTTCACATATAATTTAAAATTTTAAGAATGTACATTTTATTACATAAAAGTACAATTAGAAATTTACTAATTTTAACTAAAATTTAAAATGTTTTCTCACTATAATGCAGATTACTCTCAACACCTACTTCATGTGTCACTTATATTAATAAAGAGCCACTCCACTCAGATTTTTATCATGTGTCTTACATTTTAATGTCCTTACCCTTCCATAAAGATAACGTCCACCTAATAAAAAAAATTATATCTCTGATGCAGCAACAATTAGTCATAAGTTTTTATATGTGAATACAATAGAAATGAAGAAAGAGCAAGAAGTAATTTGAGAGTTGAATTACATTATTCATGTTGCAAACGATCTGTATTTTTTAAGGAAAAAAGTATACTTTCAATGTAATTATAACTTTTCAAGAAATTTTCTACATCTTTTAAAGTTATACACAAATAATTTATCTACCAACTCTAGTTCTGGATTATTTTTTATACTCAGCACTGATTTACTGTAATGTCTGAAGTGCCTTAGATATTTCTACTGTGAGTTATCTGATATTTACATAGACTTAATTTTAGAATAGTTTTATATTTACATCTGCAAAAAAATACATATATATATAGAGAGAGAGAGAGAGAGAGAGAGACAGACAGACAGACAGAGTTTCACTCTTATCATCCAGGCTAGAGTGCAATGGCACGATCTTGGCTCACTGCAACCTCTGCCCCCCGGGTTCAAGCAATTCTCCTGCCTTAGCCTCCTGAGTAGCTGGGATTACAGGCACCCACCACCATGCCTGGCTAATTTTGTATTTTAGTAGAGACAGGGTTTCACCATGTTGGCCAGGTTGGTCTCGAACACCTGACCTCAGGTGATCCACCCACTTTGGCCTCCCAAAGTGCTGGGATTACAGGCGTGAGCCACAGTGCCCGGCCTGCAAAAACATATTTTAGTATTAACTCTCTGGTGTTTTCTAAGCTACAGATTTTGAAAAAATATGCTTTTCTAAATGTACTACATTTGCAGAGTTTTTCTCCCATATAGATTCCCTGACGTTGAAAAAAGTTTGAGCAACTGCTTCAGTTTTTCTCTAGTACAAAATGTGTATGGTACGATTTGTGATACCAGTACATGTACTACAACCCTCTTTATGTTTATAACTTTTGTCTTCAAAATGAATACTCTTCTTCACTTTAACGGCTTATATTTTCTTAAAATCTTTAGACAGTAATTGCATTTATAATGCTTTTATTAAGTACCAACATTCTGATATTATGATGTCAACAGATATTAAAGGCTACTTTACATTCTTTATATTTGTACAATGTTTCTTAAGTATAAATGCTTTCCTGTGCAATAAGGTTTGAGCCTTAATTAACAGTATTGCCAAATTCTTCACACTTGTAGTTTTCTCCAGTATGAATTATCTTACATACAATGAAGTGTGAAAACCGTTTAAAGTCTTTGACACATTCTTTATATTTCTAGAATTTTTCACCAGTATGATTTCCTTTATATTTAGAAAAGTTTGAGGCATTGTCAAAAGCATTGTCACACCTTCCAGTTTTGTAGAGTTTCTCTCCAGTATGAATTTTTTTATGTTTAATAAGGTTTGCAGATTGGTTAAAAGCTTTGTCACATCTCTCACATTTATAGGGTTTCTCTCCAGTATGAATTATCTTATGTTCAGTAAGTTTTGAGGATCGGCTAAAAGCTTTGCCACATTCTTCACATTTGTAGGGTTTCTCCCCAGTATGAATTCTCTTATGTGTAGTAAGGGATGAGGAGTGTTTAAAAGCTTTGCCACATTCTTCACACTTGTAGGGTATCTCTCCAGAATGAATTTTCTTATGTTCAGTAAGTTTTGAGGATTGGATAAAAGCTTTGCCACATTCTTCACATTTGTAGGGTTTCTTTCCAGTATGAAGTTTCTTATGTTCAGTAAGTTTTGAGGATCGGTTAAAAGCTTTGCCACATTCTTCACATTTGTAGGGTTGCTCTCCAGTATGAATTTTCTTATGTTCAGTAAGTTTTGAGGATCGGTTAAAAGCTTTGCCACATTCTTTACATTTGTAAGGTTTCTCTTCAGTATGAATTTTCCTATGTTCTGTAAGATTTGAGGATCGGTTAACAAGCTTTGCCACATTCTTCACATTTGCACGCGTCTGCCCTCCGTCTGCAATGCTCTTCTCTACTGTTCCGCTCAACGCTTTCTGAGGATCCCGGTTAACAAGCTTTCACATCCTTCACACCTTTGCTCAGGCCCGATTTGTAGGGTTTCTCTCCAGTATGAATTCTCTTATGTGTAGTAAGGGTTGAGGATTGGGTAAAAGCCTTGCCACATTCTTCACATATATAGGGTTGCTCTCCAGTATGAATTTTTTTATGTGTAGTAAGATTTGAGAACTGGTTAAAGGCTTTGCCACATTCTTCACATTTGTAGGGTTTCTCTCCAGTATGAATTATCTTATGTGTAGTAAGGTGTGAGGACTGGTTAAAGGCTTTGCCACATTCTTCACATTTATATGGTTTCTCTCGAGTATAATCTTTTTTATATTCAGTAAGGTTTGAGAATTGGTTAAAAGTTTTGTCACATTCCTGACATCTGTAGAGTTTCTCACAAGTATAAATTCTTTTATGTTTAGTAAACTTTGAAGATTGGTTAAAAGCTTTTTCACATTCTTCACATTTGCAGAAATTCACCTTGGTATAATTTCTTTTATGTTGAGTTAGGTGTGAAAGAATACAAAATGATTTGCCACATTCTTTACATTTGAAAGGTTTATTTTCCACATGTTTTATCTTATGTCTATCTGAATGTGAGAATTTATTAAAGACTTTCACATATTTATCACATTGAAACATTTTGCTCTGCGTAGTTGATAAACATTGGTTAAGTCCATTATAACCTCCTTTGTACACCTTACATTCATCCACATTTTTACAGCCTTTTAACTGAAGATTATCATTTCCACATTTTCATATCTTCTCAGTGCCACTTTTTCAAAAGAATCTTTTATGTTCTGCTCTGGCCAAAACTCTTGGGCAAAATGAGAACACATTACTGAAAGAAATAAAAACAACACATTACTTTACAGACTCAGATAAATATACTTTCCAAACCTAACTTACAAAATTACACAAACTACATAAGCAAGATGACACCACAGGCCATAATTAAGTGTATGCATTGCCCTAGGTAAGCACAATGCAAAGAGCCACATAGAAAAAAAAAAAAAAAAATTCTGTCACATTTACCCAACACAGCTTTTTCTACTCCCCGATATAACATAATGTTTTTAGAAGTAAATTGCAGCCAGGCCTGGTGACTCACAACCGTACTCCCAGCACTTTGGGGGGCTGAGGCGGGCAGATCGCGAGGTCAGGAGCTCAAGACCAGCCTGGCCAATATAGTGAAACACCGTCTCTACTAAAAATATAAAAAAAAAAATTAGCTGGGCATGGTGGCGGGAGCCTGTAGTCCCAGCTAATTGGGAGGCTGAGGCAGGAGAATCGCTTGCACCTAGGAGGCTAACATTGCAGTGAGCCGAAATCGCACCATGACACTCCAGTCTGAGTGACAAAGCAAGACTCTGTCTCATAAAAAAAAAAGTAAATTGCAAACTTCAATTACTTACATATAGAGGAATACCTGAGAGTGAATAATTTATAAAGAAAAAAGTTTATTTGGCTCACAGTTTGGCAGATTGTACAAAAAGTGTGTGCCAGCATCTGCTTCTGGCGAGGGTCTCAGGAAGCCTACAATCATAGTGGAATGCACAGATTAACTGAACACATCACATGGTAAGATACAAAGCAAATGTGATAAAGAAGCCAGGTTTTTTTTTTTTTTTTTTAATGAACCAGTTCTTACTTGAATTAACAGAGTATAAACTTAACGATTAACAGGAGGACAGTGCCAAGCCATTCATGAGGAACTTTCCCTCATGACCTAAGCACCTCCCAGTAGGTCCCATATTCACCTTCCATCAGGACCCAAATCAACAATGATGATTACATTGCAATATGAGGTTTGGAGAACATAGACATCCAAGCCACATCAGACCATATAGGCTTAACAGACCTGTACAAACCTTTTAAATCAAAATCAAGAGAATACACAATATTCTTATTTGCACCTGGTGTATTCTGTTAGGACACAAATCAAGTCTTATTAAATTTAAGAATGCTGGCTAGGTGCAGTGGCTCATGCCTACAATCTCAACACTTTGGAAGACCCAGCTGGGCCAGAAATTTGACACCAGTCTGGGCAACATAGCAAGACACTGTTCCTACAAATAATCAAAAAATTAGCCAGGCATGGTAGTAGCCATGACACGTCTGTAGTGCCAGCTACTTGGGAGACTGAGGTAAAAGGATCACTTGAGCCTGGCTGCAGTGAGCCAAAATTATGCCATTGCACTCCAGCCTGAGTGACACAGTAAAATCTTCTCTCAAACAGCAACAATAAATAAATTTAGGAAGATGAAAATTATAAACATTTTCTGACCAAAAGTGAATGAAACAAAAAATTAAAAGCAAAAGTAAAATTGGCAAATTGAAAAATATATCAAAATAAAACACAGTCTTCAACATATTCTTGGCTCAAAGGCCAAAACACCTAATTTTTCAAAAATGTCAAAGCAACCAAAAGTGGTGAACAAATTCAACATAATCTCTATAAAAATCCCATTAGCAGTGGCTCACGCCTATAATCCTAGCACTTTGGGAGGCTGAGGTGGGCGGATTACCTGAGGTCAGGAGTTTGGGACCAACCTGCCAACATGGTAAAACCCCTTCTCTACTAAAAATACAAAAATCAGCTGGGTGTGGTGGCATGTGCCTCTGGTCCCAGCTACATAGGAGGCTGAGGTAGGAGAATCACTTGAACCCAGGAGGCAGAGGTTGCAGTGAGCCAAGATAGTGCTACTGCACTCCAGCCTGGGTGACAAAGTGAGACTCCATCTCAAAAAAAAAAAAAAGTATATGTACACACACACACACACACATAAATGGATTATTCAGCCTTAAATAAATCTTGTCACATTTTAAGATAAAACTTTGAGAATATTATGTCACCTGAAGTAAGCCAGTAACAAAATGATGGATACTATATGATTCCACTTATATGAGATATCTTAATTAGTCACACTCATAGTGCAACGGTGTTTGTCAAGGGCTGGAGAGAGGATAAAATGGGCAGTTGTTACTTAATGGGTATTGAGTTTTAGTTTCATAAGATGAATACAAATATACTAACCATGCCTGAAATGTACAGTGTTTTTTTTTGAGACAGGTTCTCACTGTCATCCAAGTTTCTCACTGTCATCCAAGTTTGAGTAAAGTGGAACAATTATGGCTCACTGTAGCCTCAAACTTCCAGGCTAAAGTAATCCTGCACCATCAATCTACCAAAAAGTGGGGACCACAGGTTCACACCACCACGCTTGGCTATTTTTAAAAATTTTTTGTAGACAGAGAATCTCCATACGTTTCCCAGGCTAGTCCCATACTTTTGGGCTCAAGCAAATCTCCTGTCTTGGCCTCCCAAAATCCTAGGATCAAAGATGTGAGCCACCACTATGCCTGGCCCTGAAATGTACACTTCAATAGATTTTAGATGGTAAAATTTATTTTATGTGGTTTTACAATTAATTATTTTAAAAGAAAAACTGGGAAAAATACAGAATTATAAATCTCTACATAAATTATCTTCAAATCACAAAAGTGTTTCTCTCACACAAACGAAATATATATTTATTATTAAACACATGGTGAAAATAAGACTATCTCACTGGGCGTGGTAGCTCACGCCTTGTAATCCCAGTACTCTGGGAGGCAGGTGGATCACCTGAGGTCGGGAGTTGGAGACCAGCCTACCACATGGAGAAACCTCATCTCTACTAAAAATACAAAAATTAGCTGGGCATAGTGGCGCATGCCTGTAATCCCAGCTGCTCGGGAGGCTGAAGCAGGAGAATCACTTGAACCTGGGAGGCAGAGGTTGTGATGGGCGGAGATCACATCATTGCACTCCAGCCTCGACAACAAAAGTGAAACTCCATCTCAAAAAAAAAAAAAAAAAAAAAGACTATCTCCATGACTAATCACTTAGACAAGATAAAACGACCATTGAAAATCAGCTAAGAAAGAATACATACAAGATAAGCCATAACCAAAATTGGGGTCAAATTTATTAACACACATATGTAATCTGACTGGGATAGATATATGGCTGATTTATTTCTTAATTAAATCCCACAGATTTAAAGTGTACAAACAATTGCAAATTGTCTAAAATGGTAAAACAAAAAAACACAATAAACAGATGTCAAACTGAAAAAAAACACTAATATGGAATGGCAAAACTATAATATACATAAATGTTAAATGTTAAATGTTTACTCATAAAATCTTGCAGCCAACACTGATGTACCATTAAAAATGTGTCTAGGCCAGACGCAGTGGCTCACGCCTGTAATCCCAGCACTCTGCGAGGCGAGGTGGGCAGATCACAAGCTCAGAGGTTCGAGAGCAGCCTGGGCAACACGGTGAAACCCTGTCTCTACTAAAAATACAAAAAATTAGCCAGGCGTGGTGGCGCACACCTGTAATCCTAGACACTCAAGAGGCAGAGGCAGGAGAATTTCTTGAACCTGGGAGGTGGAGGTTGCAGTGAGCTGAGATCGTGCCACTGCACTCCAGCCTGGGCAACAGAGCAAGACTCCGTCTCAGAAAAAGAAAAATAAATAAATTTAAAAATAATAATGTGTCCAGATAACTGCAATATTTGATTGTAACTCTACTCATGGAAGGCAGGTATGCTGAATCGTTGGCATGCACTGTATGGCAGTACAATTCCAGAGGAAATGCAGTATTATCATAAATGAAAGACTAATGAGAAACTTAATAAGCATTTAAAAAAACAAGAAGGCCAGGTGCAATGGCTCATGCCTGTAATCCCAGCACTTTGGGAGGCCGAGGTAGGTGGACCACTCAAAGTCAGAAGTTTAAGACCAGACTGGCCAACGTGGTAAAACCCCGCCTCTACTAAAAATACAAAAATTAGCCAGGTGTGGTGGTAGGCGCCTGTAATTCCAACTATTTAGAAGGCTGAGGCAGGAAAATTGCTTAAACGCAGTAGGCAGAAGTTGGAGTGAGTCGAGATTGCACCATTGCACTCCAGCCCGGGCAACAGGAGCAAAGCTCCATCTCAAAAAAAAAAAAAAAAGACAATTTTGGGCCAGGCTCAGTGGCTCACATCTGTATCAGAACTTTGGGAGGCCGAGGCAGATGGATGGATCACAAGGTCAGGAGTTCAAGACCAGCCTGGCCAACATGGTGAAACCCCGTCTACTAAAAGTACAAAAATTAGCCAGGCATGGTGGTGTGTGCCTATAGTCCCAGCTACTCAGGAGACTGAGACAGGAGAATCGCTTGAACCTGGGAGGTGGAGGTTGCAGTGAGCAGAGATTGTACCAATGAACTTCAGGCTGGGCAACAGAGTGAGACTCTGTCACAAAAAAAAAAAAGAAAGAAATGTTATGTTTTAAATATATGCTATTGCTACACAAAATGAAACTGCTGTAATCTAACTTTAGAAGCAAAAAAATAGCCTTACATTGCTATATATATATACACACACACACACATATATAAATATATATAATGCTAAATATATAAATGTTAAATATATAAAAATATATATATTACAGAATATAGTTAGAGTGTCTGATATATAAAACAAATATCTGCAAATAAATTACACTATTTAGATATAGGCTGGACAAAATGGGTGCAAATCATAGAATTCTTTTTTCCTACATCAAACCTAAATTTATAAGTAACGTTTTTAGTAAATATGGAGTGCCTTCAAATTATCTAATTTACTTCAGGCATTACATGTAAATTCTAGCATATTGTTCTAAATTTCTAAATGTAAAATTACAGACAAAATTGAAATAGAAAATGAAGAATAAAAATGTATAGCAGGAGTGAAATCAGTAAGATGGGAGAATAAAAGGTACCCTATTTTGTTATCTCCTGCACAGCAAGACAATTTGTCAGCCATCCCTGACAAAAATGCCTTTAGGAGATGGCCAGGCATCATGGCTCACACCTGTAATGAAAGATACATGGTATATTAAGTTTAGAGAATTGCTTCAGGTTAGGATTTCAAAATCAGCCTGAATTATGTATGAAGCAAGACTCCATCTCAAAATAAGTGCCTTTGAGAGCTTTGAGATCCAGAGAGAGAGGGAGTTGTGGAATTCTGATAAAGCCCAAGATTTAAAAGTCTTCTTTTCAGAAGGCAGGCCCTCATTCAGGTGCAAACTACAGGATCCCTGTTCTTAACTACAGTCTACGAAATGGCCCACTCAACTTGGTCCCACTAGAATTCTGAACCTACTATGTAATCATCCCAAACTCCTCCCAGCCAAAGTCTGGGAGAGATTCTGCTTTTCCAGAGGCCCGGAGGAAGATACCCATTTATAGCCATGTCAGCTGGCCTACAGACCTTAGCCTTTACTGTGGTCCCTGAAGCAGTTCAATGACTCAGTTCCAGCTCGCTGAGCCACAGTTTATGGTCAGTTCTGCCTATATAGAAACCCACACAGTGACCTGGAAAGATCCTTTCTGGTACCCGCTAAAAGCCGTAGTCATCCACATTCTGATATAAGGCTCACCATATGCAGACCCTACTGCAAAAACCTGCCCTAGTGTCTGTCCTACAGAGCAAAATCCTCTGTCAAAATTCAGTCTGTCTAAAATGGGAATTTAAACTACCCAAGTTTTTTAGGACAAGCCAACTAAAGGTAGACCCTAGTGCAGACCCAGCAGTCTTGTGACAAAGCCCTCTCCACTACAAACCAGAGGGCATCCCATTACCCTGAGGGTCCAACAAAAGAAGATCTTTACCTTCTGAAACCAGTTTATAAAAACTTGAGCTGTTTTCTCCTTCTATATACAGATGCCAATGCAAAACTATATTGTGCCCATTGTCAATGCTGCTAGTTTAACATAACACTGAAAGTACTGGCACAAGAATTAGTCAAAAAATGAAAAAGAGCAATTGATATTGAAGACACATAAGTAAAAAGTTGCTAGCTATAGCTCATACGATTATATATATATAAACATAAACAGTACATTAAAACTTGTAAATGCACTCAGTAAATTACAAAAATATAAAACTAATATACAAGTTAGGGTTCCATAAATCTAAACTGTCTGATAAAATAGAGAAAAAAAAATCTTATTTACAATAGCAGTAAAATAAATTTCTGAGAACAAATTTAACCAAGGAGGTATAAAATCTTTACAGCGAGAGATATATCAGTGAAATATATTAGAAAAGACATAAATAAATTTGAAAATATTTTATGTCTATGAATTGAAAGAATAAATACTGTTAAAGTGCCATGTTATCCAAAATGATCTATAGATTCAATAGACTCCCTATCAAAATTCCAGTGGCATTTGTTTTTCACAGTAATAAAAAATGTAATTCTAAAATGTAAATGAAACTATGATATACTTTAAATAGCCAAAGCAAGCTTGAGAAAAAAAAAAACAAAGGAGAAGAATATCATACTTTATAATTTTCTTTTCTTTTCTTTTTGAGATGGAGTACCACTCTATAGCCAGGCTGGAGTGCAGTGGCACAATCCTGGCTCACTGCAACGTCCACCTCCCTGATTCAAGTGATTCTCCTGCCTCAGCCTCCCGAGTAGCTGGGATTACAGGCATGTGCCACCACACTCAGGTAATTTTTTGTATTTTTAGTAGAGATGGGGTTTCACCATATTAGCCAGGTTTCCAAACTGCTGAATCAAAAGATTTATTTCTGTGAGATGAATGCACACATCACAAAGCAGTTTCTCAGAAAGCTTCTTTCTAGTTTTTATCTGACCTCCTGATCTGCCCGCCTGGGCCTCCCAAAGAGCTGGGATTACAGGCGTGAGCCACTGTGCCCGGCCCTTGAGCCACTGCACCCAGCCCTTTATAATTTCAAGACTATATTTGAAGACTATAGAAATACAAACAAATAAAATATGTAGAAAAATGAAAAAAAAGAAAGGGGGGCGGGGCATAGTGGCTCACACCTGTAATCCCAGCACTTTGGGAAGGCAAGGCAAGCAAATCACCTGAGGGCAGGAGTTTGAGACCAGCCTGGCCAACATGGTGAAACTCCATCTCTACTAAAAACAAAAAATTAGCCAGGTGTGGTGGCCATGTGCTTGTAATTCCAGTTATTTGGGAGGCTGAGACAAGAGAACTGCTTAAACCCAAGAGGCAAAAGTTATAGTGAGTCGAGACTGTAGCACTGCACCCCAGCCTGGGCCACAGAGTAAGACAGCAAGACTCTGTCTCAAAAAAAAAAAAAGAAGAAGAAGAAGAAGAAAAGAAAACAATAGAAAAGAAAACACTTCTCACACGTTTCAGACATGATGGAAAAAAAGAACTTAAAAAATCATTTAACAGAGTTTCTCAAAATTATGCAGATATTTCTGTGTCTCCAAAACAAATGAGTAAGGATTCAGATTGCGCAGTCTCTTATATGCCATGAAGGACATTGGTTCTCACTGAAAACTTGAAGGAAAATTACTAAAAACATAAATAGAAACCTTAGAGAATTTAATAGCATAAGACAGAAAATGCTCAAATGTGAGAGCAAAAAATACTCAGGCTTTCCAGAAACTATTTCCTTTAAAACACAGCTTCCCAAATCACATTTTAAGGACTGGTTTTCTCTTTGACCTTTGGACCTCTCATCTTTGTCACCTGTTGTATTCACTTTCACTCTCACTTACCTGGGGGTTCATCCACCATCTCATGTCTCTGCATAGTTAAAGGCTCTTTTTCTTGCTCCAGACAGGTGATCAGGTCTGGCTTAGAGACAGCAATACCTGTTTTATTAAAAATAACTAACATGAATCTTGCTCATATTCTCCAATTATCAACCTAGTAATGTGCTCAGTAAAGAGAATGTAATAGAATAGCAAATTAATCCCAAAATACTGACTTATAACAGAAATTTTTAAATACTTAGAAAATATTCTAAATTTGCAGGTTCTTAATTTCATTACCCAGTACTTATGAATCAAAACTTTGTGTTGGCAATTAGATTTTAAGGTGTGGGCAACAATGTTTTATGCCACTAAACTTCTGAAATTACCACTAATTGAAGGACACAGATCAGCTCAGGAATGTGGTAAGTTTAGATCAAGATGAAACATACTGAAGAAATTCTTCTCAATACAGACAAATCCTTAAGATTTTCTCAAAAACAGGGATCTGAAACTCATTTATTCAAAGCATACATTACCAAAATACATTCTACAAAGAAGAGAAATGAAACCTTTATGGTATATTAGAAACTGTGTGTTGGGACAGGCATGGTGGCTCACACCAGTAATCCCGGCACTTTGGGAGGCCGAGGCGAGTGGTTCACCTGAGGTCAGGAGTTTGATACCAGCCTGGCCAACATGGTGAAACCGTGTATCCACCAAAAATACAAAAAAAAAATTAGCCAGCCATGGTGGCTCATGCCTGTAGTCCCAGCTACTTGGAAGGCTGAGGCACGAGAATCGCTTGAACCCAGGAGGCAGAGGTTGCAGTGAGCCAAGATCGCACCACTGCACTCTAGCCTGGCGACAGAGCCAGAAAACAAAAGAAAACAAAAGAAACTGTGTGTTGAAGTTATCCTTACCCAGGAAGACCAGGTTTCTGTAGTTCTCTAAAATCACATTTTTATATAAATTCCGCTGTGCAGTGTCCAGGCATTGCCATTCTTCCAGAGAGAATTCTATGGCCACATCCCTAAATGTCAGCAGTCCCTGAAAAACACATACACACAAACATATTCACCAGGTAGCCAACAGAGATTATAATTTGACTCAAGGTAAAATGAGAGAGTAATGAGAATTGGTTCTGATTTACAGGAGTGACTGAAATTATCCAATAAAATCAATTTTTTTACAGAGAAATATTTACTTATGTGTTCTCTAACCCTGAGAAAACAGTGGCACAAGAGCCACAATACCAGTGTATATATAATAATTTTATGGATAATAATATATACAATAGATCAGGCAGAGTGGCTTATGCCTGTAAACCCAGCACTTTGGGAGGCCGAGGCGGGCAGATCACCTGAGGTTGGGAGTTCCAAGACCCACTTGACCAACATGGAGAAACCCCATCTCTATTAAAAATACAAAATCAGGCAGGCGTGGTGGCGCATGTGTGTAATCCCAGCTACTTAGGAGGCGGAGGCAGGAGAATCATGAGAATCGCTTGAAACTGGGAGGTGGTGGCTATGGTGAGTGGAAGTTGCAGTGAGCTGAGATTGTGCCATTGCACTCCAGCATGGGCAACAAGAGTGAGACTCCGTCTCAAACAAAAAAACAAAAGATATATATATATAATTAAGGACATAAACACAAACATGTACCTTTTTGAGTGCTTCAGAAGTTTCTGTGTAAAACGCTATCTTGTTTAAATAATAGCTAATTGAGAACACGGATGGAACCTCAACATTAGATGTTCCCCATTTTTACTAAGGACCCCAGGTTTTCCCAATAGAAATCTTGAGTATCTACACCTTCCCATGTTCAACAGCCACAGGCAACATTTTTAATATTGCAGATTATAAAATAATGGTGAGAATTCTGCATGACATATAAGAAGCCATGATGTAGAGAAGGCTCTGGTGTATAGAAAAGAAATATTTTTCAGAGTCTTGACTATCTTGAGTCTTGAGTTTTTAGAAGTAGTTAAAACAAACTCATTAGGGAGAAAAAAAACAAGTAGAGAAGTCAAAGTAAACGCATGGCATGCCAGGAGGCAGAGCAGACACAGCTCTTGATCTGAGACATGTTTAACTGAAAAAAAGCCATTTTTTCCTTTCTCTGAAAATTCTTTTCAGATGTGATTCTCTGGACAAATTACACCTGCATCTTTAGAATATGCCTTTAAAGGTATCAATACCACATGTTTTCCTGCTCCCATCATACCCACAGGCAGAAGGACCAAGACTAACAGAAAAAGTCCACCCATTTCTGTCCTTCATACCAGAAGAGATTCAGGAACCATGAGCTGCTCCATGGAGATAAAAGTAAAAGTTTCTTTCCTTCTGCCCTCAGGTGCCCTCCCCTGCCATGGACACCAGCAATTTCTGCTACAGCAATGAAAATACGAGCCACACTTTCCTGTCACTACCAAACCAAACAGAACCAGCCCTTTGACCATTCTTTAGAGCAAAGGTGGAACTTAACTCTCATGAATGTATCTTGAACCCCTCATACTTGATTTTGGCCTCACGTTAGAGTCACATGAGGCACTTAATTAAAACAACATGGGTGGGAACAGTAGCTCACACCTGTAATCGCAGCACTTTGGGAGGCCGAGGTGGGCAGATCACTCGAGGCCAGGAGTTTGAGAACAACCTGGCCTACATGGCAAAACCCCATCTCTACTAAAAATACACAAATTAGCCAGGCATAATGGTATGCACCAGTAATCTCAGCTACTTGGAAGGCAGAGGCACGAGAATCGCTTAAACATGGCAGGCGAATGTTGCAGTGACCCGAGGTCGGACCACTGTACTCCAGCCTGAGCAACAGAGTGAGACTCCATCTCAAAAACAAAAAACAAAACATGATACCTCCGCCCAGAAGAATAAACAGACCCATGGATAGGGCACAAGTAGATATTTCTGCAAATTGGCCATGTAATCTTAATTAGAAACCTGGGCTGGGCATGGTGGCTCACACCTGTAATCCCAGCACTTTGGGAGGCCAAGGCTGGGGGATGCGGAATCACTTGAGGTCAGAAGTTTTTGACCAGCCTGGCCAACATGGTGAAACCCCGTCTCTACCAAAAATACAAAAAATTAGCCGGGCGTGGTGGTGCTTGCTTATAATTCCAGGTACTCAGGAGGCTGAGGCAGGAGAATTGCTTGAACGCAGGAGGTGGAGGTTGCAGTGAGCTGAAATCGCACCATGCACTCCAGCCTGGGCACAGAGTGAGACTCCACCTCAAAAAAAAAAAAAAAAAAAAAATCAAACCTGGGCTGGAAACCACTTAGCTGGGCATTGCCTTTAAAGCTTTAATGAGCTTAAAAAATACTTGGAAACTATGGCCCCACTCTCTGTGATGTAATTCTGCAGACTTAGCGTTCATGAATTTCTTTGTTGTTTGGGTTTTGTGTGTGTGTGTGTGTGTGTGTGCGTATGTGATGGAGTGTTGCTCTGTAGCACAGGATGGAGTGCCGTGACACGCTCTCGACTCACTGCAACCTCTGTTCCCTGGATTCAAGTGATTCTCCCGCCTCACCCTTCTGAGTAGCTGGGATTACATAGGTGCCTGCCACCACAAGCGGCTAATTTTTTTGTATATTTTTAGTAGAGGCAGAGTTTCAACCAGTCAGGATGGTCTCAAACTCCAGACCTCTACTGATTCGCCCAACTTGGCCTCCCAAAGTGCTGGGATTACAGGCATGAGCCACAGCAGTCAGCCATTAACGGGTATTTGAAACCCATTAATGTTCCCTATCAATGCTGACATTGCTCCTCTGGGGCTCATGATTAGCATTAGAGAAAGCAGGCACAGCATGGAGTCCCTTACACTCAGCACTCTTGTCACAACACAAATATTTCTCAAATGAAGACTACCGATTTTCATATTCTTTGCTGGCTCTTTAAAGTTTACAGAATAAACAGAAAGCAGCAACGTCTAAATAAGTCTGCATTTGGAAACCATGAGGGACACATGTACTAATGAGGCAGGAGAATAGGGTCTCGAGGCAGGGAACCTAAGACCATTTCACACCGAATTCCTAGACCTAAATGGAAAGGAAAACTAACTTTCCATGCCTAAGTAACAAAAAGATCACAGGATTGCCTTTGCAAATCCCCACCTTTTCTGTGAGGCAGATAGGAAATTGGCTGTCCACAACCAATCAGACTGATTGTGGGCTGAGTCTCTACTTTAATAAAAGTGACACTTTGTAACTTCACCTTAGCCTGATTGGTTGTTTTTGCAACCAATCAGATATTTGCAGAGGACTGTGACCTTTGTAACTTCGCTTCAGCCTCTGATTGGTTGCTTTCTGCAACTAATCAGAGCAATTGTGGGCCACCACTTCATTTACATGAGGGGAGCACCAAGTGGCCAATGGGAAACCTCTAGGGGATATTTGAACCCAAGAGAATTCTGTGTCTGGGACCTTAAGCCATTGTTCGGGCCCACTTTCACACTGCAGAGTATAATTTCATTTTCAGTAAACCCGTTTTGTTCCTTTGTTGCTTCATTCTTTTCTTGCTTTGCTGTTTCATCCAATTCTTTGTTCAAAAGGCCAAGAACCTGGGTAACTTGCAGTCAAGACCTTCTACTGGTAACTTATTTTGGTGAGCCAGGCAGGAGAGGAGGTAGGCCCAAACTATGGGACTTAATTTTTTCCTTTCTCCTTTTACATACAGGGAAGTCTTTTTCTTTCTCTCTTTCTCTCTCTCTCTCTCTCTTTTCCTTTCCTACTCAGGACCCTTGGTGGACAGTGCCTAAGCATGAAGACAACTGCAAGTTTCTGGCCACGGCCACTTTTTGATGAAACTGAAAGGTTTCCATGTGGAAGTGCCTGACTGCCACCTCTCAGTCTGGGTGAGGGACCTGAGACCTTTTTTTTTTTTTTTTTTCCTTTTCTGAGTCCTATTGTTTTTTTCTGTTTTCTGAGATCTTTTCCTTTTCTCCTTTTTCAGTCTTTCAGCAGCCATTTTCTAGTAGCTGTTGGTAATTGAGTGGAACTAGCCAGAGCCACTCTCTGATGTTCTGGGAAGGCCAAGGGGCAAACAGGCTGGCTGTCCTGTCGAGAAAGGGGAAAGATTTTCTATCCTTTGTGGTTACAGTCCCTGATCCCTACATGTGACACAGTTGGCAGTGGCAGTTTGCCCAGGGTGAACTCACACGTTTGAGGTGACTGAAACCTTCTTTTCTTATGCTAAATTCTTCCCTTCCCCTACTTAACTAACTATGGACAGAAAACCCACCTAGCTATGCAAAAAGGTTATATAAGTCAGAGGATCCAAGCATGTTGCAGGTGGTCTGTGAGGTGAGTGATGGAGGGGGGATTTCATGAAAGAAAATGTATTATTGCCTAAGTTGAGAGAGAGAAAGGGTTGCTTTAAATGGGATAGATAAACCTTAAAATAAGCTCATAGTAGGCCGGGTGCAGTGGCTCATGCCTGTAATCCCAGCACTTTGGGATGCCAAAGCGGGCGGATCATGAGGTCAGGAGTTCGAGACCTGCCTGACCAACTAAAAATACAAAAAAATTAGCCTTGCATTGTGGCACGCACCTGTAACACCAGCTACTCAGGAGGCTGAGGCAGGAAAATCGCTTGAATTCAGGAGGCAGAGGTTGCAGTGAGCCAGGATCACGCCACTGCACTCCAGCCTGGGCAACAGAGCGAGACTGTCTCAAAAAAAATTAAAAAAAAAAAAACAAAAACTCGTAGTAGGTCATCAGTGGTGGAGGGAACCATTCTATAGTGGTGCTGGCACCTATCTAAGGTCAGAGCCATCTGACAGACTAAGTCTGAGCCTAAAGAGGGGATGCTCCCAGAGACCTCAGTCTGGGTCAAGAATTTTTCCAGAGAGATGCCCCAGGAAAAATTTGGGTCACTAATAAGCCCTCTAGTTTGCAAGGTCCTCTTCTTTTTTCTTTTTATGAGCAACTCTCAATCTATTTCACCTGATTCCACTGTGGGCAACTCTATTTCCAATTCTGATTCCCTGCTTGGCTATAACCTCCACCATTAGAATCAATTTGACCCTGACAATCTCAAGAGAAAATGTATATTTTTCTGCAATACTGTCTGGCCCTATTATGAGCTGCTCAGTTCAGAATAGTGGGCAGTCAATGGTAGCATTAAATATGACACTATCCTGCAATCAGGCCTATTTTGCAAGAGGCAGGGCAAATGGTCAGAAATCTATGTACAGCCCTTCATGACCCTATATCAAAACCTAATAATCTGTGAAACTACCAGAACCTACCCTGTAAAGGAAAGTTCTACAGCAGAAGTTGATATTATAGATAACCTTCTTTCACAGGGCCACCTGGTTCCCAGGGTGAGCAGCGACCATCCTTACATAGTCCCTTGCCAAATGCTTCTGAGGCTAAAACTCAGGAGCAAACACTGGTGATCCTACACGTTCCCCTCATACTCAAGGGGGAACACTGTATTGAACCCTCTCTCCAGCCCTGCTACCTCTTAGGGTAGCAGGAGCTGAGGGGCCAGTCCTAGTGAAGGTCCCCTTCTCTATAACTGATACACAAAAATGTAAGGAGAGGCTAGAAAGCTATTCTGAGAATCTTGGTCTCTTTGAGACCAAATTTTGATCTCTCATGAAGGGATGTTCAATTTATTCTAGCAACCTGTTGCATCCCTTCAGAAAAAGAACACATCTTTGAGGCCACCCACAAGGAAGCAGATGGATTATTCACCTGAAACCCTCAGGGCAATCACTCAGGACCAGAAACAGTTCCCACTACTGATCCTCATTGAAACTGTAACACTACTGTGGGAAACAACCAGGTTAAATTTCTTGAGGCTGTCCTTGGAGGAATGAGAAAGGGAACAACCAAGGCAGAAAATTATGATAGAGTACAGAAGGTTACACAGAGCAAGAAGAAAAATCTAGCCATGTTTTACAGCAGGTTGGAGGAAGCCTTTTAAAAAATATACTAATCTAGTCCCTTCCTCTCCTGAAGGGAAAATATTAATGGCAAAGCATTTTATTAGCCAATCTGCCCCTGACATTAGACATAAGCTCCACAAGCTACAGATGGGGCCACAGACTAATCAAAACCAGATTCTTGATACTGTGTTTATGGTGTATAACACTTGTGATCTGAAGGAAGGAAAAAGGAAACAGAGTGAAGAAAAACGGCAAGTCAAAATTATGGCAGCCATCATTGGCGATATCCTGATGCCCAAAGAGCATCTAAGGAAAATCTGAAGGGTCATAAAGATAAAGCTAGCAGAGACTCTTGCTTCAAATGCAAGAAAAGTGGGCATTGGGCAAAGGGATGTACTAAGCCCCGGCCAGTCCCCTGCTGTCAATGCAAAGGTACCAGTCATTACCCCTGGAGAACTGACTGCCCCTGTGCCACCATGGGGTTGTGTCAGACAAAACTCTAGCAGTGCAGGAGGAGGAATTAGATGAAGACTGAAGGGTCCTGGGGTTTTCCTCACTGCCCCTGTCTAGGAACATCGTAGCAACCATATCATGCCCAATTCAGCCATTTATCTAGTTGCTACTCTAGACTAAAAGTTCCTGGATGATAGGGACCATCACTGCTTTATCTATTTTTCTAATGGTCATATGAAATGGAAGCAATTAGTTTATCTGTTTGAGTCTCCAGACCTCTTCCTTGTTTTTCACCTAAGTACCAGGAAACTAGAGAAACTCTCATCTGAGTACCAACCAAAGATCTCTCTTGTATGGGGGGAGGAACAAACACAGGATGACTTATTTCTCTTGCATTGAGACAGAAGCAGAATTAACCACTCATGTCAGCCTTACACAATTCTGTTCTGGACATTTTCAAATTTCTCAAAGATGCCTAGGTGATTGTGAGAGGGTTCTCAGTGCCCCTGAGCTGGTGGCCCAATGATAAGCTAGGGAGGAGAGACTCAGGCTAAATGAAGAATGGAACTGTTCTGGTGGAGCTCCAGAACTTGAATTGCATGTCCTGATTAGTTTGCTCTTGGGTTAAAAAAAAAAAAGGATTAGAATACTCTACTCCAGTATCACATTTTATGGGTACATATAGTTTGGTCACGGCACTGGATACCTTGTAGTCTCAATCTCTTACTCTGAAGATGCTTGTTTACACTTACAGATTCTGCAGTCAGATTCTATTTATACCTGGAGCCCCTCACATAACTATAGAAAGTCACTGGACGAGATCTGAGAAGTTCAAAACACTGCACTCTCAAAAAGGGGTTTTACATTTCTATGCTGACATCTCACGATAGAGAAAATGTCTCCTGTATGTTTTCTGTACATTCTTAATCCAAAGCCTAACCTTGACTTGTGAATCCCAGACAGAGGTTAGACCTTATGTGCAGATTCTACATCAGATAAACCTGGCTCTGCATTCTTGTGTGTCACAGAAAGTGGAGTACAATCAAAGAAGAGGTCCACTCATAGAGGCTGCTCTAGCTCATTCTAAATGATATTTCTACCTAAAAGAAAAAAGCTGAGGCAACACAGACAGACAGTTTTGGGGCTACCAAGCTTGAGATTTATAACATGAAAGGAAAGATTCAAGTTGCCTGGAATCTACACTTTGTTTACCACCAGTTACAAGGGTATTTGTAAAGGTAAAAAGAGGACAGAGGATGGTCCCTCTTTGGGCTGGTACAAACTTGTTTGTCAAATTCTTATTTACAGGAATAACATTAATTATTGATTGGATGTACATCGCTAAGGTTTAGAGTGCCCAGTGTGGCATTATTAATTTAATTCACAACTACTGGTGGCAATAGCAAACAGTTTCAAGGGATGAATACATATAGTTGAAAGTGGGGAGAAAGACATAATCGTGCTCTCATTTTAATGTCTCTTCAAGTTTGACAACTAAAAGGATCTGCATTTCTCAGATCTAGGTTTTTTAATTTCCAAAATTTCAAGACCTAGATTCAGAATTTGGAGCTGAGCATTTCAGTAACAGGAGGACGTGGAAAGTGGAGATTCTCATGTCTATGTGTATACTCAATGCACAACTGTTATTCTAATTGGATTGTGGGCCCCATGGTCTCTAAATCAGTTTCAGGTCTGAAGATACAAGAGTAATTGAAAGAGGTAAAACAGCTGATTGCTGCCCTGTGAAGTTTGTAGAAATCTGGCCTAGCCCCCTAGAAGTCACTGTAGAGGACTATAGACACAAAATAGGAGAGACAATTCTGCCTGCATATTTAGGTGATAGCATGCACTTTGCAGCAAATTTGGGAGTTGACTGGAAGCCTGAGAGTTACTCTAGAGTAGATCCTGGTTAGCACCTTGTATGTTTCTATCATATCTGTTAATTCTAGACAGTGTTTGGGAAATACCATTAAAAGAAAATTTTTCTGGTGGGGGGCAAGGGGAGGGAGAGCATGAGGACATATATCTAATGCATGCGGGGCTTAAAATTAGATGACAGGTTGATAAGTGTAGCAAACCACCATGGCACATGCATACCTGTGTAACAAACCTGCACACACGTTCTGCACATGTATCCCAGAACTTAAGTATAATAAAAAATAATAATCAAAGAAAAAATTTTCTCCAGCCCCAGAGAAACTCGACAATGATAGAACATTAAGAAAACTGTTGGCCGGGCACAGTGGCTCACACCTGTAATCCCAGTACTTTGAGAGGCTGAGGTGGGTGGATCACCTGAGGTCAGGAGTTTGAAACCAGCCTGGCCAACATGGTGAAACCCTGTCTCTAATAAAAATACAAAAATTGCCGGGCGCGCTGGCTCAAGCCTGTAATCCCAGCACTTTGGGCCGAGACGGGCGGATCACGGGGTCAGGAGATCGAGACCATACTGGCTAACATGGTGAAACCCCGTCTCTACTAAAAAATACAAAAAAAAAAAAACTAGCCGGGAGAGGTGGCGGGCGCCTGTAGTCCTAGCTACTCGGGAGGCTGAGGCAGGAGAATGGAGTAAACCCGGGAGGCGGAGCTTGCAGTGAGCTGAGATCCAGCCACTGCACTCCAGCCTGGGTGACAGAGCGAGACTCCGTCTCAAAAAAAAAAAAAAAATTAGCTGGGCATGGTGGCGGGCACCTGTAATTCCACCTACTCAGGAGGCTGAGGCAGAAGAATTGCTTGAACCCAGGAGGCAGAGGTTGCAGTGAGCCGAGATTAAGCCATTGCACTCCAGCCTGGGCGACAAGAGCAAAACTCTATCTCAAAAAAATAAATAAATAAAAACAAAAATAAAATCCTGAGTCACAAAGAATGCCAAAAGGTTTATTTAGCTGTTAATATGGTATACATATATTTTAAAAAAGCAGGGAAAAATATCTACATATAACCTAAATGCTTGAAGAAGAGAGAGATGGTCAGGCCACGGTGGCTCACGCCTGTAATCCCAGCACTTTGGGAGGCTGAGGTGGGCGGATCACCTGATGTCCAGAGTTCAAGACCAGCCTGGCCAGCATGGGGAAACGGCATCTCTACTAAAAGCACAAAAATCAGCCAGGCGTGGTGGCGGGCATCTGTAATCCCAGCTACTCGGGAGACTGAAGCAGGAGAATCACTTGAACCCAGGAGGCCAATGCAGTGAACTGAGATCATGCCACTGCGCTCCAGCCTGGTTGACAAAACAAGATTCCATCTCAAAAAAAAAAAGGAGAGAGATGAGCAAAACATTCTTTCTTATTTTCAGGTATAAAAATAGAGCCTTTTGGCTGGGTGCAGTGGCTCATACCTGTAATCCCACCACTTTGGGAGGCCAAGGTGGGTGGATCACTTGAGGTCAGAAGCTCAAGACCAGCCTGGCCAACATGGGGAAACCCCGTCTCTACTAAAAATACAAAAATTATTAGCTGGGCATGGTGGCACTTGCCTGTAATCCCAGCTACCTGGGAGGCTAAGGCACGAGAATCACTTGAACCCAGGAGGCAGAGGTTACAGTGAGCCAAGATCATGCCAGTGCACTCCAGCCTGGGTGACAGAGCGAGACTCCATCTCAAAAAACAAAAAAAAGAAAAAAGAAAAAAAAAAGAAAAGAGCCTCTTATTTCTAACTTATATTTTCTCTTACAACAGCCAGGTCTCTGGATATGTTGAACTCTTGGACATCTTAATTTTAGTAGATACTGGATTCAGGCATCTAAGGAGTAGCACTCGACGCACTGTATTCACTTGAGAGAATGTTTATGGGGAAAAAAGCAGAAGAGAAAAAGGTGCTATAAAAAATCCATGGGTCCACATAAATAAAGCAACTTCTTAGAGACCTATGAAGACAGTTGGATTCTTACACAAAAATAGTGGGAGACTACAACACGCCACAGACACTAGTAAAGAAATTACTGAAGCAGAAAAATTAACAGCGATATTAGGACCTAAACTCAACACTTGACCAAATAGTAGTAAACATCTACAGAACTCTCCATCTAAAAACCACATAATATACAATGTTTTCACCACCACAGGGCACATACTCTAAAATTGACCACAAAATCAGAAATAAAACAATCCTCAGCAAATTCAAAAATTTCAAAATGGTATCAGCAGCATACTCAGTCAGACCACAGCTTGATAAAAATATAATTCAATACAAAGAAAACCACTTGAAACAAGACAACTACATGCAAATTAACCTGAACATGAATGACTTTTGGGTAAATAATACAATTAAGGCAAAAATCAAATGCTTTAAAATAAATGAGAACAAAGACACAACATACCAGAATCACTGCAACACAACTAAGGCAGTATTAAGAGGGAAATTTATAGCATTAAATGCTCACATCAAAAAGCTAGAAATATCTCAATTTAATAACCTGACATGCTAAATAAAAGAATGAGAGAAGTGAGAGCAACCCCAAGCCAGCACAAAACAACAAGTAACTAAAATCATATCTGAAGTATATTTAGATGATGTAAAAAACTACAAAAAAGATTTAAAAATTAGAAGTAAATGTTTTGAAAAAACTCAGTAAGATAAACCACTAGCTAGATTAATGAAGAAAAAAGAGAAGATCAAAAAAAAAAAAAAAAACCACACAATGTGTAATGACAAATGGGCATTACCACTGACCCAACAAAAATACAAACGAGGATGGAAGTCTACAATTAGCACCTCTATGCACAGTAACTCAAAAATCTAGACAAAATGAGTAAATTCCTGGACAAATACCTCCTCCCTAGACTGAACAAAAAAGAAATTGAACACCTGAATAAACCAATAAAAAGCTCCAAAATCAAATTAATAATAAGTAGCCTACCAACCAAAAAAATCCCAGGACCAGATGAACTTACAGCTGAATTCTACCAGATGGGCAAATAAGAGCTGGTATTATTTTTACTAAAACTATTCCAAATAATTGACAAACGACTTCTCCCCAAGTTATTATATAAGAACAGCATCATTCTGATACCAAAACCTGGCAGAGACAAAACAAACAAACAAAAAACTTCAGGCCAATATTTTTAAAATATTAACAAAAAATCGTCAACAAAATACTGAAAAACCAAATCCAGCAGCACATCAAAAAGTTAATCCGCTATAATCAAGTAGGATTTATCCCTGGGACACAAGGTTGGTTCAACATATACAAATCAATAAATGTCATTCATTATATAAACAGAACTAAAGACAAAAACCACAAAATTAACTCAATAGATGCAGAAAAAACTTTCCATAAAATTTAACATCCTTCATGTTATAATCCTCAACAAACTAGGCATTTAAGGCACATACTTCAAAAGAGTTATCTATGACAAATTCACAGCCAATATACTGAATAGACAGAAGTTGCAAACTTTTTTTCTTGAAAACTGGCACAAGACAAGGGTGCCTTCTCTCACCACTCCTATTCAACATGGAATTTTGAAGTCCTGGCTGAGCAAGCAGGCAAGACGAATAATAAAAGCACCCAAAAAGGAAGAGAGGAACTCAAACTATCCCCATTTGCAGATGACATGACTTTACATCTAAAAAAAACCTATAGTCTCAGCAGAAAAGTTTTGTAAGCTGACAACTTCAGCAAAGTTTCAGGTTACAAAATAAACATACAGAAATTAGTAGCATCTCTGTACATCAACAACATCCAAACCAAAGGCCAAATTAATAATACAATCTCAGCCGGGCACGGTGGCTCACGCCTGCAATCCCAGCACTTTGGGAGGCGGAGAGGGGCGGATCACCTGAGATCGGGAGTACAAGACAAGCCTGGCCAACATGGGGAAACCTCGTCTCTACTAAAAATACAAAAATTAGCCAGGTGTGGTGGTACATGCCTGTAATTCCAGCTACTCAGGAGACTGAGGCAGGAGAATTGCTTGAACCCAGGAGGCAGAGGTTGCAGTGAGCCAGAATCATACCACTGCACTCCAGCCTGGCAACAGAGTGAGACTCCGTCTCAAAAAAAAAAAAAAAAAATCCCATTTACAGTTGCCACAAAAAAGAATAAAATATCTAGAAATACAGCTAACAAGGGAGATGAAAGATCTCTAGGACAAGAACTACAAAACACTTCTTAAAGAAGTCAGAGATGGCCTGACACAGTGGCTCACGCCTGTAATCCCAGCATTTTGGGAGGCCGAGGCGGTCGGATCACCTGAGGTCGGGAGTTCGAGACCAGCCTGACCAACATGGAGAAACCCCATCTCTATCTAAAAACACAAAATTAGCCCAGGGTGGTGGTGCATGCCTGTAATCCCAGCTACTCGTGAGTCTGAGGCAGGAGAATCCCTTGAACCCCGGAGGCAGAGGTTGCGGTGAGCCAAGATCGTGCCATTGCACTCCAGCCTGGGCAACAAGAGCAAAACTGTCTTGGGGGAAAAAAAAAGTCAGAGATGATGCAAACAAATGGAAAATCATTTTGTGCTCATTGATAGAAAAGGTCGGTATTAATATGGTCATACTGCCAAAAGAAATTTACAGATGTTATTTCCATGAAACTATCAAAAATATTCTTAACAGAACTAAAACAATAAATAAATACATACATACATATGGAACCAAAAAAGAGCTCCAATAGTCAAGGCACTTTTTTAAGCAAAACGAACAAAGCTGGAGGCACTACATTACTCAACTTTAAACCACACTACAAAGCTACAGTAACCAAAGCAGCATGGTACTGGAACAAAAACAGACTCAGACAAATGCAACAGAATAGAGACCCAAAAAATAATGCCATGCACTTACAACCGTCTGATCTTCAACAAAGCTGACAAAGAGAAATACGGGAATAATTTCCTATTTATTAAATATTAATTTAAAATTTATATTTAAAATTTAAATATTTAAATAATCCTACTAAAAATAATGCCACACACTTACAACCATATGATCTTCAACAAAACTGACAAAGAGAAATATGGGAATAATTTTCTATTTAATAAATGGTGCAGTAATAACTAGTTAGCACTATATACAAGGCTAGCCTTGGACCCCTTCCTTACAACATATACAAAAATTAACAAGATGAATTAAAGATTTAAGCGTAAAACTTAGAATTATAAAAAACTCTGGAAGATAACCTAGGAAATATCATTCCAGACATAGGAACCAGAAAATTTTATAATGAAGATACCAAAAGCAATTGCAACAAATTGACAAATGAGATCTAACTGAACTAAAGAGTTTCTTCATAGACAACTATTAACAGAGTAAAGACAACCTATAGAATAAGAGAAAATATTTGCAAATTATGCTTTTGACAAAGGTCTAATATCCAGAATCCATAATGAACTTAAATAAGTTTACAAGAAAAAAACAAACAACCTCATTAAAAAGTAGGTGGCCAGGCACGGCCACCTACTTGCTCACACGTGTAATCCCAGCACTTTGGGATGCCGAGGCAGGTAGATCATCTGAGATCAGGAGTTTGAAACCAGTCTGGCCAACATGGTGAAATCCTGTCTCTACTAAAAATACTAACTTAGCCAGGCGTAGTGGCAGGTGCCTGTAACCCCAGCTACTCAGGAGGCTGAGGCAGGAGAATCACTTGAAACAGGGAGGCAGAGGTTGTGGTAAGCCAAGACTGTGTCACTGCACTCCAGCCTGGGCAACAACAGTGAGACTCCATCCCCCAAAAAAAAAAAAAAAAAAATTAATAAAAACAAAATACGGCTGGGGGCGGTGGCTCACGCCTGTAATCCCAGCACTTGAGGCGGGCAGATCATGAGGTCAAGAAATCGAGACCATCCTGGCCAACATGGTGAAACCCCGTCTTTACTAAAAATACAATTCGCTGGGTGTGGTAGTGGGTGCCAGTAATCCCAACTACTAGGGAGGCTGAGTCAGGAGACTCGCTTGAACCTAGGAGGCGGAGGTTGCAGTGAGCCAACATCTGCACCACTGCACTCTAGCCTGGGGACAAAGCCAGACTCCGTCTCAAAAACAAAAAAAACAAAAACAAAAAAGGTACATAAACATCATGGAACACTGTGTGGCCATAAAAAGATACCAAGATCATTTCTTTTGCAGCAACATGGATGGAGCTAGAAACCATTATCCTTAGAAAACTAATGCATGTTATTATTTATAAATAAGAGCTGGCTAGGAGCAGTGGCTCATGCCTATAATCCCAGCACTTTGGGAGACCAAGGCAGCTGAACCACGAGGTCAGGAGTTTGAGACCAGCCTGGCCAGCATGGTGAAACCCTATCTCTACTAAAAAATACAAAAATTAGCCAGGTATGGTGGTGGGTGTCTGTAATCCTAGCTACTCGGGAGGCTGAGACAGGAGAATCGCTTGAACCTGGGAGACGGCGGTTGCAGTTAGCTGAGATGGAGCCATTGCACTCCAGCCTGGCCAACAAGAACAAAACTCTGTCTCAGAAAAATAAATTTAAAAAAATAAGAGCTAAATAATAAGAACACATGGACACAAAGAGAGGAACAACAAAAACTGAGACTCAGTTGAGGGTGGAGAGTAAGAGGACAAAGAGAATCAGAAAAAAACACTTGTTTGGTGCCATGCTTAGCATCTCAGTGACAAAATAATCTGCACACCAAACCTTCATGACATAATTTTACCTATATAACAAATCTGCAGATGTACCCATGAACCAAAAATAAAAGTTAAAAGTAAAAAATCTATGGATGGAGGAGAGTGCAATGTAGCTGGAAGGACTGGTTTGTACTGCAGATAGTGGCTTAGGTGAGGCTACACTCTGACTTATTTTTGTGCCCATGAAGGCAGATGAGATTACGAACAGTTGGTCAAAACCCTAGGATGGTGGAGAAAACAGATTACTGCTGCAGATTCAGAGTCTGGGCGTGGGGATATTCTAGGAGATGTAGTCATTTTTTGGGTTTTTGGCAAGAAGCACTGGGATCAAAAATGCTGTTGTGAATTTTCTGAGGGTGGTGCCTAGTACTGGGAGGGGTTTGGGCACGTCAATGCCTAGGGGCTGTGTTTGTGAGTAGGTGGAAATCTTGTGGTGGCAGCTGTGGGAAAGTGGGGTTTGTTATCACAGCTCTTGTCCTCTAAGTTTTCAGTCCTCGCTCACCCTTGGAGGAGACCTGAAATCACAGGACAATGAGCAGTGTGACAGTTTGTGTAGAGAGCAGAGTCTCCCATTCCCAGGCACCCAGAGTTCCATTCCAGGCCAGGCCTCTGTGATATCTTTTTTCCGGCACCAAATCTGTAGAGTTTACTGAACACCAAGCAATTCTCCAACATTCACTGTCTAACATTTGAATTCTGACAATACCCAGAGTCAGCACAGACCCTGATTCAGAGCACAGTCCACAACATTGTCTTTACTGCAGATTCCAGTCACAAACTTCATGGGCTGATCTATGCTTCTGAGCCACTGTTTAATAACTGAGGACTCCCAGAACTTTCCTCAAGTTCAGTAATATAATAGAGCTATTCACAGAACTCAGTGAAACACTGTAGTTATCTTTACCAGTTTATTATAAAAAATACAACTCAGAAAAAGTCAAAGGAAGAAATACATAGGACCAGAAAAAAAGGTGGGCAAAGATGAAGCACGTAGATAATCCTGATAAAGAACTATGATTAATAAAACTCTCCATCCTTTGTGTTCTCCAGAAATAGTTTTTAAAAAGAAACACCCTCTTATTATGACTTGGTGGTGCTCTCTTTTCTCACCTGTCATATAGCCAGACATAGACTCTGCACATTTCCTTCCTTTTCTTATTAAAAAATCAGCTAAATTTGTCTTCAGTGGTCAAAATAAAATGCTTCTTAATCAAACTTAAGTTTTTCTTTTCCCACAGCTCCTAAACTGAGCTACACTCAGTCTGAGCCAACATACAACCCCATCATATGTTCATCCTAAGAACATGCTAACTTCAGGGTAAAACATTCTCTGATCTAAAACCTGATTTTTTCACCCTCTATTCGCCATTCTTCTGCTATTTTCTTTCTAATCTTGTTTTCTCCCCTCTGTGAAAAAAAGCGCTTGTCTGCCTGAACTTTGCAATAATAGTTGGTACTTCCTCCTGTTCCAATACTCCTTTGGAATTAAATTTTTTTACATAAATCTAACTTTGTTTCATTTTATAAAATTTAGAAACTGCCTCAAAACAATAACTTTATCTTCAGTAAGACCTTCCCAGTCCTTTTTCATTTTAATCTTAACTGCACCTGCCTGTGCATCCCCAGCTTCCCAGGGCTCTCAAGCTTCTCTCAGGATAAAGCCTTCTTCCATGGCTGAGGTGAGCAGGCTGAGATATTTGCAGAAAAGGCTCCCCAGAAAGAACTAACTGGGCCTTTAATAACCTCCTTTTGCAGGCTCAATATTAGCTTTAGATGGGTTCAAGCTTTAATTTTCATATCTGAGTTATTCACTTGGTGTCTGAAACTAAGTGTTTGAAAATCCAGAAAATTATTGAAACACAGTGTTGGCATATAAAAAGAAAATTTCAAGGTGCTTCCATTTCATACCTCTATAAGAAAACCAAAAGTGTCTATACCTTTCAAACAATAAAAGTATTATTTTATTATTTATTTTAAAAGTCATGTAGTAGGCCGGGCACGGTGGCTCACACTTGTAATCCCAGCACTTTGGGAGGCCAAGGCCAGCGGGTCACCTGAAGTCAGGAGTTCGAGACTAGCCTGGCCAACATGGCGAAACCCCATCTCTACTACAAATACAAAAATTAGCCAGGCATGGTGATGCGCACCTGTAATCCCAGCTACTCGGGAGGCTGAGGCAGAAGAATCACTTGAATCTGGGAGACGGAAGGTTGCAGTGAGCTGAGATCATGGCACTGCACTCCAGCCTGGGTGACAGAGCGAGACTCCGTCTCAGAAAAAAAGAAAGTTATGTAGTAAACAATTCGTCATATGAGAACACTTCTAGGAGGTACCAAATTTCATCTCATAACACTTAGCATTAAATTCAGAAATCAAGATCATAGGATACAGAACTGATATTCACTGTCACAAATTTATGGTGCAAAAAGAGGAACTATGTTTTCATGAATCTATGTAACTCCCCAATTATCTACTACATTTTCTTGTGGAAATGTATTTAATTTTTACAGCCAAAAAGGAAGAGGGATTGTCTCACTCTGTCACCCAGGCTGCAATGCAGTGGTGCGATCTCAGCTCCCTGCAACCTCCACCTCCCAGGTTCAAGCGATTCTCCTGCCTCAGCCTCCCAAGTAGCTCGGATTAGAGGCATGCACCACCAGGCACAGTTAATTTTTTGTATTTAATAGAGATGAGGTTTCACCATGTTAGTCAGGCTGGTCGTGAACTCCTGACCTCAGGTGATCCACTGCCTCAGACTCCCAAAGTGCTGGAATTACAGGCATGCATCACCGTGCAGGCAAGGGTTAGTTTTTCAAAGGAAGAGCGCAGGGGAGAGCCCTATCAGTCCAAGGGCATCCTTCTGTTCCAATGAGAGGCTACACTCCATACCTCAGGCTGTTTCATGAAAGAAAACAACCCAGCAGATTATATTCACTAGACACTCAAGCAGATATAGCCATGGTAGGTATATTGGTTTATTCACAGAAACTACTGAAGCCCAGGACTAGAAAAAACTGAAGGTGGCTGAGGCCACATCACCCATAACGTTTCCAAAGGGAAATCTTGACCCAAAAATATTCTGATACTATCTCTGTGCCTAGAGAAGATTTTAAAAAATGAGGCGAAAAGATTTTTTACAATACAGTGTCAGGGGATTGTTCTTTTTCTTCTCATAAAAAATATTTTCAAACAGAAAACGATTTTTTTAGTGCCAATGTCAAAAAATGGTTAGTTAAAATACAGTATCTAAAGTGTAAAATAAAAGGCAAATAGTTGATAATGTGAATTAGAAAGGGGAAGCTGGCATTTGAGAATGTGAGAAGAAACTGGAAATTTAGTATTTTACTACAAGTCATAGTGAGTCTGGAGGAATGGGATGTGAGATCCAGCTTTAGAGAACTGAGGAAAAACGCAGGGGAAAATCAGTCCCCTGTGCAGTGTTAAAATAACTAAGTAGCAGGTAATGAGACTGAGGTTACTTTAGTCTTTGGGTTCCTACTTTTTAAAAACTCTAACTCAAATGCTTTATTTTGTAAATTACTGGACTGATGGAAACAAAATTTAGGCTTAATCAATCATAAACTGCCAATTAACCTCTGATTACATAACCAGGAAATGTCCACCTTAATCGTACAAATCAAGTAACTATGAACTGTACCTAACCAATTATTTAATTTGGTTTTCTTCATCATGTACCTTTAAAAGTCTTTCCTTCAAGTTGCTTTCATAAGTCACAAGCTACAAACCACAGCTGAGTGCTCCACAATTTTTGATTCAACCTTTGATTAAATTCTACAATATTTTTGTGGTGACCCTCATTATTTATTTATTTATTTTATTTATTTACTTATTTTTTGAGAAGGAGTTTCATTCTTATTGCCCAGGCTGGAGTGCAATAGCGCCATCTCGGCTCACTGCAAACGCCACCTCCCGGGTTCAAGAGATTTTACTGCCTCAGCCTTCCGAGTATCTGGGATTACAGGCATGTGCCACCACGCCCGGCTAATTTTGGATTTTTAGTAGAAACGGGGTTTCACCATGTTGGTCAAGCTGGTCTTGAACTCCTGACCTCAGGTGATCCACCTGCCTCGGTCTCTCAAAGTGCTGGGATTACTGACGTGAGCCACCGCGCCCGGCCCTCCCACAAAATTTTAATAGGAGAAAATAGGAACTGGGAACCCCACGGACGAAAACTGTTCCCATTAACGAACCCACACCCTGAGTCAGGATTCTCCCGTGACGCGCGTCCCGTGATCCCTGCACAATCTGAGAGAGATGTGGCGCTGCGGGTACAGAGCTGCCAGAGAGGGCTACGTGCCAGGGCACAGTCACTACGCAGAGAACAGACGGGACGCCCAGGGGCCTGGCTGTCAGCGCGCCGCCATCTTATGGCTGCAGGGTACTGAGGCCGAGCTGGGGAAGAACTCCGGGTGCAGATTGTGGAGCTGACTGCCCGGAGGCCTGAGTCCCGCTATGGCCACTTCCCACCGGTTCCAACCAGCCCCTTCCCCCTCTGGGGGTGTCGCACCCGGAACTCTCACCATTTCTAGGCTTCCAGGGGGTCCTGGAGTCTTAGCTGTGGATCTCCCAGTTTCTGCAGGTCACAGGCCCACTGACGCTGGACCTCTAGGAGCAGAGGACACAGAGCAGTGAAGGTAAGACCTGGAGCTCCGGCGGCAGGGAGAGACAAAGGCGCCGCCAAATCCCGGAAGCCATCTTGTGTGCTCCAGCTGCGTGCCTGATTGGACGGTTCCCAGCCCAGCGTGCCTGATTGGACAACGTTTAAGGTCCTGACCCTTCAGGCCCTGAGTGACAGAAGATGTGATCAGACACTGGGCTGAATGCAGAGTGACAGCCTACGCTGCAGCCTTTTCAGCCAGGGCTTCCTCTTTTAGCTGAGCCAGGCCCATCCCAGAGGGTATTTGTATTTAACCTTGTGTATAAGGTCATATACACTTGTAAATGATATATGGCTACTCACAAATAAAAATAATATAATAATTATTATTTTAGAATTTCAGATTTTATGACCTTCCTGGCTTCTGGTCCTTTGAGTAGGCAGCCTGAGAATTTTAAAAAGAAGCAATCCTCAAATAAAATGTGAGCCACATGTGAATTTTAAGTTTTCTAGTAGTCAAATTTTAAAAAGAAAAAAACAAATGGAATTGATTGTAACAATCTAATTAACCCAATATATCCAAAGTGTTATTTTAATATGGGAGCAATATGAAATTATTAATGAAACACACACATATATATACACGCACACCACACCACACACACATATATATGGAACTAAATCTTTGAAAATAACTGTATTTTACCTTTCTAACACATTGCAATTCAGACCAGCCACATTCCAGGCACCCAGTAGCCACACGTGGCCAATAGCTGCCACATTAAAGTGCAGCTCTGATGTCAGGGGAGTGAAGAGCCTGAACATCCCTTTTTTGCCAGAGGTGAATGGACAGCCTCTCTCTACCAACATCTCTCTTCAATTCCAAGGAAGAAACAGTTAGTGACCATAGAAAGAACAGAGGACAGATAGAATAAAATAACCACAGGTCGACCTGTGGTTACCTCTGGTTATTTTATTAACCACTGCTGCCCCCCTGTTGCTCACCTTAATTCCAAACATCAGACAGTGAACAAAGAATGATGAAGCCACAAAACAAGAAAACTCTATCTTCAGATCTGTCCACAGTCTTAACCTCCAATGTTTAGATATGGAGAAAATAGATTAAAGGCAAACACATTTTGCTATTTGGACTTGGCCCTAATGGTCAGTCTGTGGTTATTGTTATGCGCGTCCATGTGAAGAGACTACCAAACAGGCTTTGTGTGAGCAATAAAGCTTTTTAATCACCTGGGTGCAGGCGGGCTGAGTCCGAAAAGAGAGTCAACGAAGGGAGATAAGGGTGGGGCCGTTTTATAGGATTTGGGTAGGTAAAGGAAAATTACAGTCGAAGGGGGGTTGTTCTCTGGCGGGCAGGAGTGGGAGTCACAAGGTGCTCAGTAGGGGAGTTTTTTGAGCCAGGATGAACCAGGAAAAGGAATTTCACAAGGTAATGTCATCGCTTAAGGCAAGGACCGGCCATTTTCACTTCTTTTATGGTGGAATGTCATCAGTTAAGGTGGGGCAGGGCATTTTCACTTCAGGCCATCTGGGCGTATACATGCAAGTCACAGGGGATGCAGACGTGCAAGTCACAGGCGTATAAGTGCAAGTCACAGGGGATGCGATGGCTTGGCTTGAGCTCAGAGGCCTGACAGTTATCTGTTTTCTCCTGTGATATGGGTGACTGTGTGAATATAAGCACCAATCACACGCAGACATGTCTATATGTATTTTTGCATTACTCAATATTCTCTTACAAGACATTGAACTTTATATCAGGAATAAAGGTAATGTGAGTCTTTTTTCTTCCCTTGGCGCTGCCCACAGGATGCATCGTGACATACTGCTAAGTTCTGCATTCAGGTTATGTGACTCTTTTCTTTTACCTAGGTCCAGAATATTTTGCACAATAGGACATATTACTAAGCCCAACATATATAAAATGGGAGGCCCTCGCCTGGGCCCTTTCTACAGAGGGCCTTGTGACATACCTCTGCATCAATCACCTAAGAGATGCTACTCTCCATTTTTCCCTGCACTGTGCCCACAGGAAAAATTGGGACTTATCACTAAGCCTAGGTACCAGCTGATGTGTCTCTCCTGCCTGGGCCTTGAACCACAGAGAGCATTGTTACCTATTGCTGGGCTCAGCATCCAGGTGATTTGACTCTGCTGCCTGTGTCCCGCTGTCAAGAGTAGGTTGTAACATATTCCCGACTGAGTATTCAGGTGATGTGACACTCCTGTCTGGTCCCTGCCCTCAGAAAATAGTGTGACATATTCCTGGCCCAAGTATGAGAGTCAACATGTCCTTCAGCAACACTTCAGGGCCTTTAACCTTAGGTACATCATCTCACAATTCAGAAGGTCCTTTCCAAACTCAGGAATGAACAAGTGGCTGTTGGCTGTCTAGGTTCTCCATGAGTTAACATTTAACATTGAATTTATGTCCGCTTAAATATCAGGTTTGTTTCTTCAATTTAGGTGTATAACACTGATAACTGAGGGGTAATCATAGGTAATTTGACTTGAACCACAAAGTTTATTCAAATGGCATATCTAAAAGATTTTAGTACTGGCTTATTTAACTTAAAAATGGGGCAGAGGCCGGGCGCAGTGGCTCATGCCTGTAATCCCAGCACATTGGGAGGCCGAGAAGGGGGGAGATCACGAAGTCAAGAAATCAAGACCATCCTGGCCAACATGGCGAAACCCCGCCTGTACTAAAAATACAAAAATTAGCTGGG
Organism: Rhinopithecus bieti; assembly: GCF_001698545.2. Lineage (NCBI taxonomy): Eukaryota > Metazoa > Chordata > Mammalia > Primates > Cercopithecidae > Rhinopithecus > Rhinopithecus bieti. Next base: position 359,310 of record NW_016811565.1, on the reverse strand, counting down.
TGTGGTGGCACAGGCCTGTAGTCCCAGCTACTCGGGAGGCTGAGGCAGGAGAATGGCTTGACTGGAGAGGCGGAGATTGCAATGGGCCGAGATCACTCCACCGAGACTCCAGCCTGGTGACAGAGCATGACTCTGTCTCAAAAAAAAAAAAAAAAAAAAAAAAAAAAAAAAATGGCAGAGTATTTTCCTGATGTTCAACTAATTTTTATTTTTCCTGAATTAGCAGTTTTATGAGTCAGTCTCTTCTTTAGAATTCTCACAATCCTTACCCAGTCCAAACAATATAATTTTAAAATTATCAGAAACCTATACTCAACTTGTCTGGGTTATTTCTATCTTTTCATGAACCTCGTTACAGGCACAGTACTGTAGGATTTTGCATGCTTTTGCAGTTTATAGAAACTACGTCAGAATTAAACCATTAACTGTAGAAATGACTTCAAATAATTATAAAGAAACAAATTTATTATGTCTGTGCCCTGTTATAACTTATCATAACCATAATTATGACTAATAGCTTATACTTAGATATATAAGATTTTTAGAAATTTCATATGATTGTGGAATAAATGTTAATAATATATATTAAAATAGAAGTTGAAGAAGATCAAACATTATCTTTGATTCAACAATGCTTTTCATGTAACTTAACATATCAAATAATTACATTTTTTACTCTTTTGGAGGTTGCATTGACCCTCTGTAGCATCCAAAAGTTAGGGGTCTAGGCCGTGTGCACTGGCTCGCACCTGTAATCCCAGCACTTTGGGAGGCCAAGGCGGGTGGATCACCTGAGGTCAGGAGTTTGAGACCAGCCTGGCCAACATGGTGAAACCCCGTCTCTACTAAAACACAAAAAATTAGCTAGGCATGGTGGCAGGCGGCTGCAATCCCAACTACTTGGGAGGCTGAGGCAGGAGAATTGCTTGAACCTGGGAGGTGAAGGTTGCAGTAAGCCAAAATCACGCCATTGCCCTCCAGCCTGGGCAAAAGAGTAAGATGCTGTCTCAATAAAAAAGAAAAGGCCAGGTGCAGTGGCTCACGACTGTAATCCCAGCACTTTGGGGGGCTGAGGTGGGCGGATCACGAGGTCAGGAGATCGAGACCATGCTGGCTAACACGGTGAAACCCCGTCTCTACTAAAAATACAAAAAAATTAGCCAGGCTTGGTGGCAGGCTCCTGTAGTCTCAGCTACTCGGGAGGCTGAGGCAGGAGAATGGCATGAACCCGGGAGGTGGAACTTGCAGTGAGCTGAGATCACTCCACTGCACTCCAGCCTGGGCGACAGAGCGAAACTCTGTCTCAAAAAAAAAAAAAAAGAAAAGAAAAAGAAAAAAAAAGTTAGGGGTCTAATAATACATAAAATTTGTGTTCAAGAAAAAATCATTATACTTTTTTATTAATGTATTAATGTACTATCAATGGTAAAGCTAATTTTAATAAAACCTTACAAATAAATTCATCAAATTTGTTATTTTTAGCCAATCTAAATTTCCATAAATATGTTACAATCTCTTATAATTAATCGTTTAAACTTTTAATATTTTATTTTTATCTACTATTTTATTTTTTCAATTTGACACAATCAAGTAATTTCAAACTACACTAAATGTTTTTAACTTCCTTCATCAAAAGCATTTTTTGCTTTCGTTTTTACACTCTATGCAGAATTGTTTTTCATACATCTAGTTAATTTATAATGTAATTTATATATAATTACATTAACTCTTTTTTTTTAAGATGGAGTCTAGCTCTGTCACCCAGACTGGAGTGCAATGTGGGATCTCAGCTCACTGCAACCTCTGCCTCCTAGGTTCAAGCGATTCTCCTGCCTCAGCCTCCAGGGTAGCTGGGACTACAGGCGCGTACCACCATGCCCGGCTAATTTTAGTATTGTTAGTAGAGACCGGGTTTCACTGTGTTAGCCAGGATAGTCTCCATCTCCTGATCTCGTAATCCTCCCGCCTCAGCCTCCCAAAGTGCTGGGATTACAGGCGTGAGCCTCATTAACTCCTAACAACCTAACTTTTAGTGAGATTCCTAGGAAGCAATTTTGAACTGTTCGTTTCAGTATTTGCAGACAAAATTTATTTTATATTTTAAATAAAATATGTTTTTTAAATTTTTTAAAATAACTGGCCTAAATATATTTAGTTTTTTTATATTATATAAAAATAAGATTCTGGTCAGGCATGATGTCTCATGCTTGTAATTCCAGCACTTTGGGAGACCAAGACAGGAAGGGTGTTTAAGCCCAAGAATTCAAGACCATATATATATATATCACATTTCTTTATCCACTCATTGGATGATAGGCATTTAGGCTGGTTCTGTATTTTTACAGTTGCAAATTGTGCTGCTATAAATATGTGTGTGCATGTGTCTTTTTAATATAATGATTTCTTTTTTTGTGTGTAGATACCGAGTAGTGGGATTGCTGGATCAAATGATAGTTCTACCTTTAGGTTTTAGTTTTTGTTTGTTTGTTTGTTTTGTTTTGTTTTGTTTTGAGACAGATTCTCACTCTGTCGCCCAGGCTGGAGTGCAGTGGCGCGATCTTGGCTCACTGCAACCTCTGCCGCCGGGATTCAAGGGATTCTCCTGCCTCAGCCTCCAAAGTAGCTGGGATTACAGGCGCCTGCCACCACACCCAGCTAATTTTTTCTGTATTTTTAGTAGAGGCGGGGTTTCTCCATCTTGGCCAGGCTGGTCTTGAACTCCTGATCCACCTGCCTCAGTCTCCTAAAGGGCTGGAATGACAGGCGTGAGCCACCACGCCCAGCCCTACCTTTAGTTTTTTTTTTTTTTTTTTTTTTTTTT
>NW_016811565.1:334783-355096 GCF_001698545.2 Rhinopithecus bieti | reverse complement strand
TTTTTTTTTTTTTTTTTTTTGCAGGTTTTTGCAAAAGGTTGAGTTCTTGATTCAATTTTCAGCTTGGTAGCTGTTGGTATATAGCAGTGATGCTGATTTGTGTACATTGATTTTGTATTCTAAAAGTTTACTGAATTTATTCATTAGCTCTAGAAGCTTTTAATAAATCTCTAGGGTTTTCTAGGTATAAAATCATAAATTCAGAAAACAGTGACAGCTTGACTTCCTCTTTACAGATTTGAATGCAATTTATTTATTTGTTTTTTAATTTATTGTTTAATTGCTCCAGCTAGGACTTCCAGCACTATGTTGAATAGAAGTGTTGTAAATGACCATTCTTGTCTTGTTCCACTTGTCAGGAAGAATGTTTTAATTTTTCTTCATTCAGTATAATGTTGGCTGTGGATTCGTCATAGACGGCTTTTATTACCTTAAGATATGTACCCCCGTGCCGATTTTGCTGAGGGTTTCAATCATAAAAAGATGCTGGATTTTTAAAATGTTTTTCTGATCTGAGTGTGGTGGCTCATGCGTGTAATCCTAGCAGTTTCAGAGGCCGAGGCTGGTGGGTTGCCTGAGCTCAGGAGTTCAACCAGCCTGGGCAATATGGTGAAACTCCTTCTTTACCAAATTACAAAAAATTAGCTGAGTGTAGTGGTGCACACCTGTAATTTTAGCTACTTGGGAGGCCGAGGCATGAGAATTGCTTGAACCCCGGAGGCAGAAGTTTCAGTGAGCCAAGATCACGTCACTGCACTGCAGCCCAGGTGACAGAGATTTCATCTGAAGGAAAAACAAATATTATTCTGCATCTATTGAGATGATCATGTGGTTTTTGTTTTTAATTCTGCTTATGTGATGTATCACATTTATTGACTTACATATGTTAAACCATCCCTCCATCCCTGGTATAAAATGCACCTGATCATGGTGTATTATTATTTGATATGCTGTTGTATTTGGTTAGCTAGTATTTTGTTAAGAATTTTTGCATCTATGTTCATCAGGAATGTTAGTGTGCAGTTTAGTGCTTTCTTCTTTCCTAGTTTTGGTATTAGGGTGATACCGGCTTCATGAAATGATTTAGGAAAGATATCCTGTTTCTTTATTTTTGAAATAGTTTTATTTGGGTTGGTACCAGTTCTTCCTTGAATGCCTCATAGAATTCAGCTGTGAATCCATCTGGTCCTGGACTTTTCTTTTTTGGCAATTTTTTATTACTGTTTCAGTCTCACTACTCATTACTGGTCTATGCAGTTTCTATTTCTTTCTGGTTTAATCCAAGAGGGTTGTACATTTCCAGGAATTTATCCAACTCCTCTAGGTTTTCTAGTTTGTGCATGTAAAAGTATTCATAGTAGCCATGAATTATCTTTTGTACTTCTGTGGTACTAGTTGTAATATCTCTCATTTTGTTTCTAATTGAGCTTATTTAGATCTTCTCTCTTTCTTCTTTTCTTGGTTAATCTCACTAATGGTCTATTAATTTTGGTTATCTTTTAAAAAACAAGCTTTTTGTTTCATTTGTCTTTTGTGTTATTTAAATTTTCAATTATGTTAATTCTTCTCTGATTATTGCTTTTGTTTGTTTGTTTTGCTGGGTTTGGGTTTGGTTTGTTCTTGTTTCTCTAGTTCCCTGAGGTGTGAGGTTAGATTTTCTATTTGTGCCCTTTCAGACTTTTTGATGTAGGCATTTAATGCTATGAACTTTCCTCTTAGCACCACTTCTGCTGTATTCCAGAGGTTTTGATAGGTTGTGTCACTACTATTGTTTGGTTATAAAAAATTTTAAACTTCCATCTTGATTTCATTGTTGATGAAACAATTATTCAAGAGCAGGTTATGTAATTTCAATGCATTTGCATGGTTTTGAGGATTCATTTTGGAATTGATTTCCAATTTTATTCCAATGTGGCCTGAGAGAATACTTGATATAATTTTGATTTTCTTAAAATTGGTGAGACTTATTTTGTAGCCTATTATATGGTCTATTTTGGATAATGTTTTATGTGCTAATAAATAGAATGTATATTCTTCAGTTGTTGAGTATAATGTTTTGTAAATATCTGTTAAGTCAATTTATTCTAGTGTACAGTTTAAATTTATTGTATCTTTGTTGACTTTCTGTCTAGATGACCTTTCTAGTATTGTCAGTGGGATATTAAAGTACCCCATTATTATTTTGTTGCTTCCTATCTCCTTTCTTATGCCTAGCAGATATTATTTTATAAATTTGGGAGCTCCAGTGTTAGGTGCATATGGATTTAGAATTGTGATGGCTTCCTGTTGGACCAGTTCTTTTATTATTATATAATGTTATTCTTTGTTTTTTTGTTTCGTTTTGTTTTGTTTACCATTGTCTGTTTTGTCTGCTATGAGACTAGCTACTCCTTCTTACTTTTTGTTTCCATTTGCACAGAATATCTTTTTCCACTTCTTTGCCTTAAGTTTATTTAAGTTTTATTTGTTAGGCAAGTCTCTTAAAGACAGTAGATGCTTGGTTGTTAATTATTTTTTTCTTTCTTTTGAGATGGAGCGTCACTCTTGTTGCCCAGACTGGAGTGCAGTGGCACAATCTTGGCTCACTGCAACTTTTGCCTCTCAGGTTCAAGCAATTCTCCTGCCTCAGCCCCCTGAGTAGCTGGGATTATAGGTGCACGCCACCACACTTGGCTAATTTTTCTATTTTAGTAGAGATGGGGTTTCACCATGGTGGCCAGGCTGGTCTTGAACTCCTGACCTCAGGTGAACCACCCACCTCGGCCTCCCAAAGTCCTGGGATTACAGGCGTGAGCCACCATGCCCTGCTGTAAATTTTTATTTATTCTGCCATTCTGCATCTTTTAAGTAGAGCATTTAGATTATTGACATTTAATGTTAGTTTTCAGATGTGAGGTACTGCTGTATTCATCAGGTTAGCTGTTGCCTGAATATCTTCGAGTTTTTTTGTTATTGTTTTATAGGCCTTGTGAGATTTATACATTAAGGGGGTACTATTTTGGTGTATTTTGAGGTTTTCTTTCAAGATTTAGAAGTTCTTTTAGCATTTCTTCTATTGCTGGCTTGGTACTTGTAAATTCTCTCAAAACTTGTTTTTCTGAAAATGACTTTATCTCTCTTTCATTTATGAAGCTTACTCTAACTGGATACAATATTCTTGGCTAAAAACTGTGTTGTTTAAGGAGGCTAAAGACAGGAACATAGTCCCTTCTTTCTTGTAGGGTTTTGTTTATAGGGTACCTGATGCTTTTCCTCACAGCTCTTATGATCCTTTTCTTCATCATAAATTTAGATAACCTAATGGCTATGTGAATAGGTGATGATCCTTTTGCGATAAATTTTTTGTGATATCTAGATCACTAGCAAGGTCTGAGAAGTTTTTCTCAATTATTCACTCGAATAAAATTTCCAAACATGTAAATTTATCTTTTTGTTTTTTTTCAGGACCACCAATTATTCCTAGGGTTGGTCATTTAACATAAATCCCAATTTTCTTGGAAGCTTTGTTCATTTTGTTGATTCTTTCTTCTTTGTCTTTGTCAGACTGATTTAATCTGAAAGACTTTTCTTCAAGCTCTGAAGTTCTTTCTTCTACTTGTTGTAGTCTATTGTTTAAACTTTCCAGTTTATTTTGCATTTCTGTAAGTGTATCTTTCATTTCCAGACGTGGTGATTGTTTTTTAATTTATAACATTTATTTTTTTTGGAAATTTTTAAATTCATATCTTGTATTAATTTTTTAAATTTCTTTAAGTTGGTTTTCTTGTTTCTCTGGTTACTGTTCTAGTAGCTTAATAATCAACTTTCTCAATTTATTTTCTGGCAACTCAGACATTTCTTCTTGGTTTGGAATGATTACAGAAGAGCTAGTGCAATATTCTGGGGGTGTTATAGAAACTTGTCTTGTCATATTGGAATTACTTCTCTGGTTTCTTCTCATTTGGCTAGACTATTTCAGTGGAAAGATCTTGGACTCAAGGGCTCCTGTTCAGATTCTTCTGTCCCATGGAGTGATTTCTTGATGTGAGCTTTCTCACTTTTCCTAGGGATGAGCTTTCAGCAAGTCAGACTACAGTGATTGTTATTGCTCTCCTGGGACTGGTAACCCAGTGGAGCTCCACAGCTCCAGGCTGATATTGAGGAATGTCTACAAAGTGTCCTGTGATGTAATCTGTCTTCAGGTCTCTCAGCCATGAATACCAGCACCTGCTTCAGTGGAGGTGGCAGGGAAGTGAACTTGAATGTGTGAGAGACCTTGGTTGTAGTTTTATTTAGTGCATTGGTTTTCTCAAGTGCTTGTTATGCAAGCAGTGAATTTGTCATGTGGACAGACTCAGGAACTCTGGTTACCCAGGATGTTACAGGTGGTGGAATTAGTTGTTGTTGTTTTTTGTTTTTTCCTTGGAGCAGGGCTGTTCTGTTATGAGGTGCTGTCATGGCTTGTGTCAGTTGGCCTCCAGCCAAAAGTTGGTGCTTTCAGGAGAGCACCAGCTGTGGTAGTAGAAAGGGGGTATAGACTGGCCCTATGTTAACCAGGATACCCGTTTAGGATTCTCAGGTGATGGGTGGGACCATAGATCTTCCAAAAGTTAATTTATTTCACCTTCAGCTACCAGGTTGAGTAGAGAAAAATCATCAGGCGGAGGCAGGATTAGACCAGTCTGAACTCAGACTCTCAGTGGGTGTGGCTTGCTGCAGTCATTGTTGGAGGAGAAGTGGTTCTCAAGCCAATGGAGTTATGTTTTAAGGGAAGTTATGGCTGCCTTTGCTGCTTCATACAGAGCACCAAGAAAGTGAGACAAAGCTGGCAGTGGCAGGCTTCACCCAGCTCCCATGCAGCCAGCAAGGCCAGTCTCATTCCATTTCCACCCTGTCCTGCCAAAAGCATGAAGTTTATATCAAGGCAGCCAGCGTGCAGAGTTGAGATCTTGCCCCAGGCTACATGCCTCCCCCTGAGAAAGCCAAAAAGGCTTTCAGGCTTCACCCCTCCCCACCTGCCCACACCTTTTGCTGCACAGCTTCTGTGCCTGTATCTGCACTTCCTATTTACTCCTACAGACTCTGCGCAGTAACATTTATCCTTGGTCAAAACTACTGCACAGTTCATTAAAAGCTTTTTTATTCTTTTGGCCCCTCCCTAATTCTGCTAGCTGCCTTTCGCAAAGACCCTTGTGAGATAAAGTCAGGAATGACTCCTTTGGTCTTGAGCTGGGGGCTGGGAATGCCTACAGGCTCTTTCCCCTGCTTCTTCTTTTACATTTCACTCAGCTCCCTAAATTCATTTCAGCTCTAGGTAAGGTTAAATACGTTTCCCTTGATCTGGATTTTTTAGGTCCCCCAGTGGGGATGTGTGTTCAAAGGTAGACTTTCTTTCTCTCACACTTTGGGGAACTCACAATTCTTCAGCTGTGTCACGGGGTTTGCAGCAACAATCTGCTTCTTTCAAAGGGTCTGTGAAATCTTTTGGTTTTTCCTGGTATGTTCCTGCAGTGGTTATGTCAGAGGGGTTCGACACAGAGAACTCCATTTTGAGTGAGGGCTACAAAAATGAGGCTGAGACCGGGCGCGGTGACTCACGCCTGTAATCCTAGCACCTTGGGAGGCCAAGGCGGGCAGATCACGAGGTCAGGAGATCAAGACCATCCTGGCTAACAAGGTGAAACCCTGTCTCTACTAAAAATGCCAAAAAATAGCTGGGCATGGTGGGGGGTGCCTGTAGTCCCAGCTACTCAGGAGGCTGAGGCAGGAGAATGGCGTGAACCCAGAAGGCAGAGCTTGCAGTGAGTTGAAATGGCACCACTGCACTCCAGCCTGGGCGACAAAGTGAGACCCCAAGGCTCCGTTTCAAAAAAAAGAAAAAAAAAAGGAGACTGAGACTTGCTGGGCTGCATTCCCAGAAAATTAGGCATTCCTAGCCTCTAAATGTTTATGGTTAAGGGAACAAATTAATAATGGTTATGGTTAAGGGAACAAATTAATAATATTTACTAAACAGACTCAGACTTCGGAGTGTCCAGATATCCTGATATCTGGAGAACAAAGGCATTCCTAATTTTGCTTTAAAGATAATAATATCGGTTCTCGCAAAATGTAGCAATTAAGAAAATTAATTATGTATTACAAACCCTTGTAGCAGGACACATCTCCCCATGTATACAAGCATTGTACCTAGGGTGGATGTCAGGAACGTCCTATTTTGTCTATGGAGTAGCTGTCCTTTCACCACTTTACTTTCTTAATAAACTTCCTTTTGCTTTGCACTGCGGACTTGCCGTAAATTCTTTCTTGCGTGAGATCCAAGAACCCTCTCCTGGGGTCTGGATTGGGACCCCTTTCCTGTAACACTTTTCTGGTGACCACAGAAGGGACTATAGTGCAGAAACCCTGACCCATTGGCTACCTTTGTGTAAGTGTTGGGGTCCTGTAACATCTTTCTGGTGAACCACGGAAGGGATGATACTAAAGAAACCCTCCAACCCAAAGGAAATAGGCTGCAGCACTGATTGGATGACTTTGGGTAAGTGGTGGGGTTAAAAAATAGGATTGGGTTAGAGGCTCCTCTTAATAAAAGGAAAGAATGCTTGAGTGACCCTGAGGTCAGACGCCTGATTTAGGAGGGTTAGAGCCCTTTCTAAGGTTTAGGGACCGCTCAGTAAAGTCCCTCGCACATAAAAACGAGTTTGGCACTGCAGGCTAAGCCCTTTGTATTAATCTGCCTTCTACTCGCTGCATGAATCAATTTCTTGGGTGCTGTCTCTGTTTCACTGTCATTATTTTATTTCGTTTTATTTTTTAGGTGCGGTCTCACTCTGCCACCTGGGCTGGAGTGCAGTGGCGTGATCTCAGCTCACTGCAACCTCCACCTCTGGGTTCAAGCAATTCTACCGCCTCAGCCTCTCAAGTAGCTGGGACTACAGGCTCTTGCCACCATGCCCGGCGGATTTTTGTATTTTTAGTAGAGGTGGAGTTTCACCATGTTGGCCAGGTTGGTCTCAAACTCCTGGCTTCAGGTGATCCACCTGCCTCGGCCCCCCAAAGTGCTGGGATTACAGGTGTGAACCACTGTGTCCGGTTTTCACTGTCATTTTCAAGAGACTTTAACTGATCTTAGGGATGTTAACTTACTCTTTTTCTATGTACTTCCTGATTTCTGTCCTTTCGCTTGTGAAACTTCGAGAACAAAAAGCATTGAAGGCTCCATCTCTAAAATTGCTGATTGAGATTTAGTATTTAACAGCTATGAGCAATAAAATTGCGTAGATGTGGTTATGTTTTCTTGCTACTATAGCGACGAGGTGTGACCGAGAAGCACTGGGATGGAAATCAGGGGACTTCTCTCCTTGCTGTTTTGTTTCATTTTGCACACGAAAAATGCAATTCTTTCCTTTCTTGGATTCAGGCAAACCAACTCTGCTTGTTTAATCCACACAGTCATTATTGCCCAGAACCTGCTTGCTCTGGTCATTCCCATCTAAATCTTCTTCATTTCCTTTGCCTTATTCAACATTTTTGCCAAAGTTCACTTGTGGTTTAAGATTCATAGCTTGGCTCACTTATGTTAGTTGGATAATGTGAAACATGTTTGATGAGAGAAAAAGAAGAAAAAGAACTAGACATGCAAGATGATCCTTTAATGCAAGCACCCCCGACCCCCGGTTCAGCAGGCAGTTTTGAGTGGAGCAGACCCTTCTTCTGTCAGCTCTAAAGGTTCAGATGTGTCGGTCCTTTCTTCCTCTAGTCCACCTGAAAGTTCTGTTGAGAATCCTTCATCTCCTCCTCCTTTCCCGTCTAGTCCCTCTCTACACCCACCACTCCCTGAGGAACTGAGCTCAGTGAGTACTATTCATAGTGAAGCTGCCTATCAACCTCCAAAGGGAAATCTTTGTCCACTTACAGAGGTGGCAAATGGGGAAGAAGGCACTGTGAGAGGACATGTCCCCTTTTCTATGTCTGATTTGGCTCTATGTAAAGAGAAGTTTGGTCATTTCTCTGAAGATCCAGGAAAATTCCTAGATGAGTTTGAGAAATTAACTCTGACCTACAGTTTAACTGGGCAGGATCTGCACGCTTTGTTGTCTCTGTGTTGTACAGTAAAAGAGTAAAAGAGAATGTATTTTGGGGACAGCTAGGGCCCGTGCAGATGAGGTATTGGCTTGAAACTTGAACCGTAATATATATCAGGCAAGAGGTTTAGCAGTTCAAGATCAAGATCCAGAGGGGAACTATCAAAGAGGCAGTGATGACTTGGGGTGAAGAGAGAATATAGTCACTTGTTTTTTGAAAGGGATGAAGAAATGTATGAAAAAGCCTGTTGACTATAAAAAGGTTAAGGAAGTTTCTGAGGGCAAAGATGAGAATCCAACTTTGTTCAAGGGCATTTAGTTGAGGCAATCGGGAAATATACTAACATTGATCCTGCTTCAAGGGAAAGATGAACCCTTCTGGGAGTACATTTTATAACCCAGTCTGCCCCTGATATCCATAGAAAACTATTAAAAGCAGCTATGGGTCCCCAAACTTCTAAGGAACAGCTTTGGTTATGGAATTAGTTTTTGATAACAGGGACAAAGCAGAAAAGCAGAAAGTGCAAGCAGGACCTCCCACAAGTATGGCTCTTGGCTGTAGCTTTAAGCTTACCTCAAACACGAGGTTGCCTCCTGGCTCTTGGCCTGACCAAGGGAAGCTGAAAGGTGGGAAGCCCAAAGCTGGGCATCTGAGTCACCATGCCTTGGGCATAAATCAGTGGGCACATTGTAAGAAAACTGGCCATTGGGAAAGGGACTGCCCAGCATTTTGAAGGGATCCATCAGCACCCAAACCCATGATGGCGGAAATAGCCAGGTGAGCCCAAGAGCGACGGGACTGAGACCTTCTGCCACAGCTCCTGTTGGACAACTAACTGTATCTATGGAGGAGCCTTGGGTAACCCTTGACATGGCAGGTAAGAATATTAAATTCCTTCTAGAACGCTAACTCTGTTTTGACCCACCATGCTTTACCTATTCTTTAAGCTGCTCTTCAGAGACTTTGATTTTCTCCTGAATGCCCCACCCCTTATTGGGAAGGGATGTGTTAATTCAGTGATATGGTTGGGCTGTGTCCCCATCCAAATCACAACTTGAATTATATCTCCCAGAATTCCCACATATGAGAGGGACCCAGTGAGAGGTAATTAAATCATGGGGACCAGTCTTTCCTGTGCTATTCTTGTGATAGTGATTAAGCCTCACCATATCTGATGGGTTTATCAGGGGTTTCTGCTTTCGCTTCTTCCTCATTTTTCTCCTGCTGCCACCATGTAAGAAGTGCCTTTCACCTCCCACCATGATTCTGAGGTCTCCCCAGCCATGTGGAACAATAAGTCCACTTAAAACTTTTTATTGCCAGTTTCAGGTATACCTTTATCAGCAGCATGAAAATGAACGAATACAGTAAATTGGTACCAGTAGAGTGGGGCACTGCTAAAAGGATACCCAAAAATGTGGAAGCAGGTTTGGAACTGGGTAACAGGCAGTGGTTGAAACAGTTTGGGTGGCTCAGAAGAAGACAGGAAGGTGTAATAAAGTTTGGAACTTCCTAGAGACTTGTTGAATGACTTTGTCCAAAATGCTGATAGTGATATGGACAGTAAGGTCCAGGCTGAGGTGGCCTCAGATGGGGATGAGGAACTTGTTGGGAACTGGAGTAAAGGTGACTCTTGTTATGTTTTAACAAAGAGACTGGTGGCATTTTGCCCCTGCCCTAGAGATTTGTGAAACTTTGAACTTCAGAAAGATGATTTAGAGTATCTGGCAGAAGAAATTTCTAAGCAGAAAAGCATTCAAAGGGTGACTTGGATACTGTTAAAGACATTCAGTTTTATAAGGGAAGCAGAGCATAAACGTTTGGAAAATTTGCAGCCTGACTATGCGATAGAAAAGAAAAACTCATGGGGAGAAATACAAGCTGGCTGCAGAAATTTGCATAAGTAGCAAAGAGCCTAATGTAAATCCCCAGACCATGGGGAAAATGTCTCCAGGCCATGTCAGAGACTTTCATGGCAGCCCCTCCCATCAGGTACCTGGAGGTCCAGGAGCAAAACATGGTTTTATGGTCTGGGCTCAGGGTTCCCGTGCTGTTTCCAGCCTAGGAACTTGGTGCCCTGTGTCCCAGTTGCTCCAGCCACAGCTGAAAGGGGCCAATGTACGGCTCGGGCTGTGCCTTTAGAGGGTGGACTCCCCAAACCTCAGCAGCTTCCATGTGGTGTTGAGCCTGCAGGTGCACAGAAGTCAAGAACTGAGGTTTAGGAACCTCTACGTAGATTTCAGAAGATGTATGGAAACTCCTGAATGTCCAGACAAAAGACTGCTATAGGGGCAGGCCTTTCATGGAGAACCTCTGCTAGGGCAGTGTGGAAGGAAAATGTGGGGTCAGAGCCTCCACACAGAGTCCCTCCTGAGGCACCATCTAATGGAGCTGTGAGAAGAACACCACCATCTTCCAGACCCCAGAATTGTAGATCCACCTATAGCTTGCACTGTGCACCTGGAAAAGCCACGGACACTCAGTGCCAGCCCATGAAAGCAGCAGAGAGAGGCTGTACTCTGCAAAGCCACAAGGGTGTAGCTGCCCAAGACAATGGGAACCCATATTTTGCATCAGCATAATCTGGATGTGGGACATGAAGTCAAAGGAGATCATTTTGGAGCTTTAAGATTTGACCACCCCACTGGATTTTGGACTTGCCTGGGGCCTTCAGTCCCTTTATTTTGACCAATTTCTCCCATTTGTAATGGCTATATTTACCCAATGCCTTTACTCCCATTGTATCTAGGAAGTAACGAACTTGGTTTTGATTTTACTGGCTCACAGGTGGAAGGGACCTGTCTGGTCTCAAATGAGACTTTAAACTGTGGATTTTTGAGTTTATGCTGAAATGAGTTAAAACTTTGGGGGACTATTGGGAAGGCATGATTGGTTTTGAAACGTGAATGTATGAGATTTGGGAGAGACCAGGGGCAGAATGATATAGTTTGGCTCTGTGTCCACACGTAAATCTCATCTTGTAGCTCCCATAATTCCTCCCTCTTGTGGGAGGGACTCAGTGGGAGAGTATTGAATCACTGAATCATAGATGATTGAACAGCATCTTTTCTGTGCTGTTCTCATGACAGTGAATGGGTTTCATGAAATGTGATGGTTTTAAAAACCAAAGTTTCTCTTCACAAGCTCTCTCTTTGCCTGCTGCCATCCATGTAAGAAGTGACTTGCTCCTCCTTGCCTTCCACCATGATTGTGAGGCTTCCCAAGTCACATGGAACTGTAAGTCCAATAAACCTCCTTCTTTTGTAAATTGCGCAGTCTTGTGTATGTCTTTATCAGCAGCAGCATGAAAATGGACTAATACATTAATTTATATTTTATTTTGTTGGAACATTCCATTTTCATTTATTAATTGGACAACCCTATATAAGCCTACGTTTCTTTAGTTATTGTTCCTTTCACTTTTTATAAATGACATAAGTAAATTTATTGATTGATTGAGCCAATTTGTTTAGGTAAGTACTAGGGAGACTTCAGGAGTACGTTTCTATACATAAATGCAGCAAACAAACATGACCGTGCTTGCTGTGTCACAGATGCTTTATAATAAGCCATAATTATTCCTGGTGGAGTTAGTTTGTAACTTCAAGTCAAGGATGGAAAATAGCAATGGTGAAGAAATAACATTTATTCTTCATGCGGAGAGGACTTTTTTTCATGCTGCAAAACTGACTCTTGCTGAATTTAAATATAAATTCTGACTTTTTCCTTTCCTAATTACTCTGTTTTGTTTGTCTTATTATGTGAATTCCAAGAATGTATGCATCACAATCCTTCTTTATTTACTGTGTTATGATGACAGTTTTCTTACTGCTGTCTTTATGCCATGACATTTTACATGGTACTTTGTAGGTTCTAATTTAAAAGTTGGTACTTTTTATTGCACAGAAAATTGGTTTTAACTAGAAAATTTATTTAGTAATGTAACTTTCAGATTAATTAAAATAAGAGGCATACACTCTCCACAGGTGAGAGAATTACATCAGTTAGCTTTTTTTTTTTTTTTTTTTAAGACAGAGTCTCACTCTGTTGCCCAGGCTGGAGTGCAGTGGTGCAGTCTCAGCTCACTGCAACTTCCACCTCCTGAGTTTAAGCGATTCTCCTGCCTCAGCCTCCTGAGTAGCTGGGATTACAGGCGCACGTCACCACGCATGGCTAATTTTGTATTTTTAGTAGAGATGTACTTTCTCCATGTTGGTCAGGCTGGTCTCAAACTCCCGACCTAAGGTGATCTGCCCACCTCGACCTCCGGAACTGCTGGGATTACAGGCATGAGACACTGCGCCCGGCCACAACTCTCTATTTCTTTCCCACCACCCTCAGCATCTGATAACTATTATTCCACTTTCTGCTTTTTTGAGTTAAACTTTCTTAGGTTTAACATATAAATAAATCTTGCAGTACTTGTCTATTTATGTCTGGCTTATTTCATGTAGCACAATGTCTTCTAAATTTATCTTCGTTGATTCAAATGATGAGATTTACCCACTTTTAAGGCTGACTAGTGTTCCATTGCTTATACTACATTTTTAGAAGAATTAATTTTAATATATATTTATCTGTTGGTGGAAAATCTCATGTCATGAAAGAATATTTCTATGTTAAAGCATATATTAGTGTAATTTTCAGCATATAAATATCTCATTAAAAGTAGCTAATTTATACTGATCACTAATTGTAACACTATTTATGTGTTACTGAATTCAATTTTCACAGTAACTTAATAACATAGGTCTTATTATTATTCTCATTTTACAGAGGAAGAAACAAAGCCACTGTGAGAAAGGACTTGGTCACACTAGCGAAGCCAGTATTAAAACACAAACAGAGGTTGGGAGCTGTGGCTCACACCTGTAATCCAGCACTTTGGGAGTCCAAGGCAGGCGGATCATGAGGTCAGCCTGACCAACATGTTGAACTCCCATCACTATGAAAAATACAAAAATTAGCTGGGTGAGATGGTGTGCACCTGTAGTCCCAGTTACTCAGGAGGCTGAGACAGGAGAGTCGCTTGAACCCAGGAGGCAGAGGTTGCAGTGAGCCGAGATCATGCCACTGCACTCTAGCCTGGCGACAGAGCAAGACTCCATCAGAAAACAAAACAAAACAAAAAACCACAGGCAGCTTTGTATCCAAAGATAACCCTCTTCAGTACAACGATAAAACCCTCTTCAAGCAGAAAAGACATAATTATTTTAACACTCATTTTAAATAAACATTTTATAAAATTAAATAATTGGATGCATTTTATTGTTCTAAGTGTGTATGAAGATAAAAAAGGTACATAAATAAGCCAGAAAACAATAGCTAATATTTGCAATAAATATAACTGTAAAGTAGTTAACTATCATTTGCAGATGATGTCTGTTTACTAAGATAACAAAAGCAACTGAAAGACTTTTAAAAGTCTATTCAGGGCCGCAGCATGGTGGCTCATGCCTGTAATCTCAGCACTTTGGGAGGCCGAGGTGGGTGGATCACC
Organism: Rhinopithecus bieti; assembly: GCF_001698545.2. Classification (NCBI taxonomy): domain Eukaryota; kingdom Metazoa; phylum Chordata; class Mammalia; order Primates; family Cercopithecidae; genus Rhinopithecus; species Rhinopithecus bieti. The sequence continues at coordinate 341,532 of NW_016811565.1, read as the reverse complement.
TGAGGTCAGGAATTTGAGACCAGCCTGGCCAACATGATGAAATCCTGTCTCTGCTAAAAATATATATATATTAAAAAATTATCCAGGTGTGGTAGTGGCGCCTGTAATCTCAGCTACTCAGGGGGCTGAGGCAGGAGAATTGCTTGAACCCAGGAGATAGAGGTTGCAGTGAGCCAACATGGTCCCACTGCACTTCAGCCTGGATGACAGAGACTGTCTCAAACAAAAAAAAAAAAGGTCGGCATTATTCACAATAGTAAAGACTTGGAATCAACCCAAATGTCCATCAGTGACAGACTGGATTAAGAAAATGTGGCACATATACACCATGGAATACTATGCAGCCATAAAAAAGGATGAGTTCGTGTCCTTTGTAGGGACATGGATGAGCTGGAAACCATCATTCTTAGCAAACTATCACAAGAACAGAAAACCAAACACCGCATGTTCTCACTCATAGGTGGGAATTGAACAATGAGATCACTTGGACACAGGAAGGGGAACATCACACACCAGGTCCTATTATGGGGAAGGGGTGGGGGGAAGGATAGCATTAGGAGATACACCTAATGTAAATGATGAGTTAATGGGTGCAGCACACCAACATGGCACATGTATACATATGTAACAAACCTGTACGATGTGCACATGTACCCTAGAACTTAAAGTATAAAAAAAATTTAAAAAATAATTTAAAAAAGGTCTATTCAGTTGGGAACAAAAAATGCTAAGATTATCCTAAAGATTCTCAGTTTGTTGTACACCTGCTGTGTAATTTTTTCTTTTCTTGCAAAAAACAATGTGTGATTGTGGTGGGAAATCACTCATGAAATTAGGTTACTATTGGGTAAACTAAATCAGAGGTGCTTTTAATAGAAAGAGACACATCATAGAAAAACACTCTCTGGCCTGGAAGTAAGTGACTTCCAGCTGGGCCATGTCGTAATCTGCTCATAGTGGCAACATGGAAGGAAATATATTTGTATATTGTCATTATATCTGCCTCTACATGTTGCTTCAAGTAGGGAGAACAGGAGGATCCCATGGCAAAGGGAAAAAAAGGGGTCTCATTTGTGCAAGAGATAATCACTTCTAATCTGGAATAGCTTATGATAAACAGAAGAGACCACAACAGGACCACATCAATGGGAGAAAAGAGGCAACCTGGTTAAAAGTGCTTACTGGCATTTTTAGGCAGCATTCAGTAAGCCTTAGTGAATCATCAGCCTCTAGAACACCAACAGTCTACCAACAAGGCTGAATTCATTCTGGTTAAATCAGCATTCTAGTGGACCAGTTTTACACTATTCATTACAGAAATACTATGGAGACGAGTGGGTACCCTGCTAAAATTGACCTTATTATGAAAAAGCATACCTAATTATTTGTTTTCACAATTTAAAAACCCTGAAAATGAGCGGGCGCAGTGACTCATGTCTGTAATCCCAGCACTTTTGGAGGCTGAGGCAGGTGAATCAAGAGGTAAGGAGTTCAAAACCAGCCTGGCCACAATGGTGAAACCCTGTCTCTAAAAAAACTACAAAAATTAGCCAGGCGCAGTGGCAGGCACCTGTAATCGCAGCTACTCAGGAGGCTGAGGCAGGAGAATTGCTTGAACCTGGGAGGCAGAGGTTGCAGAGTGCCAAGATCACGTCACTGCACTCCATCCTAGGTGACAGAGTGACTCTATTTCAAAACAAATAAACAAAACACCCTGAAAACATCATAAAGTTATTAAAAATGTACTTCTGGCCGGGTGCAGTGGCTCAAGCCTGTAATCCCAGCATTTTGGGAAGCCAAGACAGGCAGATCATGAGGTCAGGAGATCGAGACCATCTGGCTAACCCGGTGAAACCCCGTCTCTACTAAAAAATACAAAAAACTAGCTGGGCGGGGTGGTGGGTGCCTGTAGTCTCAGCTACTGGGGAGGCTGAGGCAGGAGAATGGTGTGAACCCGGGAGGCGGAGCTTGCAGTGAGCTGAGATCTGGCTACTGCACTCCAGCCGGGGCGAAAAGGCGAGAGCCCGCCTAAAAAAAAAAAAAAAAAAGTACTTCTGCTAATTATGGAGCATTCTACTATACTGCAATACAATATTCAACTTTAAGCACCTTAATATGAATGTTTCTTGAGTGCATGAAGAGTTATGTTGATAGTTTATTTTAAATTAACATGCGAGAAGTAACAAATAAAAGATTTGAAGTGGAATAAATAATCTAAAACATTTTTTTCCCAAAGGCTTGGCATAGTTGCCTGCTTTTGAAATGGCCAGATTACTAACCAGAAGCAAAACAAGATTTTCATTTTCTCAATCAGTATGTTTTGACATTTTGAAATTTAGAATCCTGGCTAAAGGATTTGATTTTAGTAAGTGGCTTACTAAAGTAGTCGAGGCAATACAAAGAGAATTTTGACAGGTAGGAAAATGCATACTATATACACACATTGCTCTTCCCTGATTTGCTTTTTTTTTTTTTTTTTTTCTGAGACAGAGTCTTGCTCTGTTGTTCAAGCTGGAGTGCAGTAGTGCTGCAACCTCTGCCTCTCGGGTTCAAGCAGTTCTCCTGCCTCAGCCTCCCGAGTAGCTGGGATTACAGGCACACACCACCATGCCCAGCTAATTTTTGTAGTTTTAGTAGAGACGGGGGTTTCACCATATTGGCCAGAGTGGTCTCGAACTCCTGACCTTGTGATCGACCCACCTTGGCCTCCCAAAGTGCTGGGATTACAGGCATGAGCCACCGCGTCCGGCCCTCTGACTTGCTTTAACATTGAAAGACTGCAGATTGCAAATCTAGTCTCTTGATTTAGAGTAAATTAACAAAATACTTATTTTCCAGTCAAATAATTGTATAAAATCAATGGATAGGGTTGAGCGGTGGCTCGTGCCTGCAATCCCAGCACTTTGGGAGGCCAAGGCGGGTGAATCACGAGGTCAGGAGTTCGAGACCATCCTGGCCAACATGGTGAAACCCCGTCTCTACTAAAAATACAAAAATTTAGCTGGGCATGTAGCAGGCGCCTGTAATCCCAGCTACTCGGGAGGCTGAGGCAGGAAATCACTTGAATCCGGGAAGCAGAGGTTGCAGTGAGCCGAGATCATGCCACTGCACTTCAGCCTGGGTGACAGTGTGAGACTCCATCGCAAAAAAAAAAAAAAAAAAAAAAAAAAAGGTAACAGATGCCCTTATCAGCCAAAAAATTATATGACTAGATTTAGTAAGTATCCAGCCAGGCAAATAACAGCCCAATTAAATTAAGACCCCAGTAGGTGCATGTGGAAAGCATATATGTGCAGCGTGGTGCACATCCACTCAGCACCTGCTTCTGCCTCTTTAGAGATGTACCAATTTTCCCTGAGTGACTCAGGGTGACTACTAGGAACTGAGAATTCTGTGTTCAGAGGGATTACTGGAAACATGGTTAATACACTTTTTAAATAATATAATAAAATTTTATGAATCTTACTCTGCCTCACAGTCTTTTAGTAAAAAATTGTCTATATATAGTATTCAATTTGGATTCATGGAAAATTTCAATATTCCAGGTAAGTCAGACACACTTAAACGTCAATCAAATTTCATGTTTACTCATGAACATGTTTACTCATGTTTACTCATATTTGAATAAACAAGTAAAAATAGAAAACCAGTACTGTAAGCCAAACAATAGTTTTTGACTTTCCTCTGAAATTTTAGTATACAACCTGAATTGCTTTAATAAATATATTATTTTTCCAGTTTTGATTCTTCAGGATATGATTCAATTACCTGGTGAATCAAAACTGAGAGAAGGATAACTTATTTGTTAAAGTTAGAGATGTAGGGAAGACTCATTACTTTTGACCAACATCTCCTCCACCCCTAACCACAGGCAATTATCATTCCTTTTTTTTCTGAGACGGAGTTTTCGCTCTGTCGCCCAGGCTGGAGTGCAGTGGCCGGATCTCAGCTCACTGCAAGCTTCGCCTCCCGGGTTTAGCCATTCTCCTGCCTCAGCCTCCTGAGTAGCTGGGACTACAGACGCCCGCCACCTCGCCCGGCTAGTTTTTTGTATTTTTTTAGTAGAGACGGGGTTTCACCATGTTAGCCAGATGGTCTCGATCTCCTGACCTCGTGATCGGCCCGTCTCGGCCTCCCAAAGTGCTGGGATTACAGGCTTGAGCCACCGCGGCTGGCCCGCAATTATCATTCTACTCACTCTTTCTATGAATTTGATATTTGAAATATTCTACATAGAAATGAGATTATGTGATATATTTTTATTCTGTGCTGGCTTATTTTACTTAGCACAACGTCCTCCAGTTTCATCAATGTTGTTGCAGATAAGACTTCCTTCTTTTTAAGGGCTGAATAGCATCCATTGTGTAAATATATCACATTGTCTTTCTCCATTCACCTGTTGATGGACACTTAGGTTGATTCCGTACCTTAGCTATTGTGAGTAATCACTTCCTACTCTTTCATTTATTTGTATATCTTCTTTCCTTTCTTTGTTATTTCTAAAAGTATTTTAATATTAAAATATAAATTATAACTCTCAAATAACTTCATTTCTATGCCTTGTATTGGTTAATATTTTGGCTGACTGAACAAATAAGATTTTTAAAAATTACTTGGAACGAGGCCATTACTTCATATTTGACATAATTTGAGACAAAACAGTAATGAAAATCAACACTGATTAGTGAAACAATGATTATCTAGCCCCTGGTAATAATTTTCTCTCCCACTCTTCGTAAAAGCTGTGTCTTTGTGTCATCTCTCCCAGTAGTAAGAAAGAGGCTTCTGATCCAATTGGTCAGCATAAAATATTGTAAAATTTAACTTTTGGTCCCAAAATTAAGCTGATTTTACCAGAAAAGTTGATTTTATATGTATTATTTTACTGTATTATATTTAAATTCTTCAGAAAACTAAACTGACAACACACACATTTAAAATTCTCTGAAAATTAAAAATGCTTAAGAAACATTTTTATAGAAACTAAATCTAACATAATTTTAATTCTTAGAGAACATTTCTCAAGTACTTCAAGTTCTCCTGTTCTGACAGTAGCTATGTATTTTTCCATATTGCTATAAAAGAGCTTTGGCTGGTCTTTGTGGCTAAATCCACCATTTCTATTCTATTTTGTTGTGTAGTAGTTATGTTACGCATTTTACATTTTAAAAGTTGTAGTCCATGCAATGCAACTTTCAAACAATTGACAAATGTTTTTCATGTAAAATTCTCTGCTTATTCAGTAGTTACTGTATTTTCACTCTTCAAAGGCATTCTAACTCCCTGAAAAGCAAAGTGACAGTTCAAGTGACTGTGTTGAGCTAGAACTCTTCAGTGTCAGTCTCTCCAGTGTCAGTCTATTCACATTCATACAGGTGATCTTCTGGTGAAAGAGAGTGGACTTCAACAGCAATATCACAGCAATGTGGAACAGATGTAATAAAATAAAAGATGAAACACTGCTTTGCAGGAAAACGGGCTAATCTTTCTTACTCTGTGTATGTGAGTATGTGATGGTTGTAAGTTTTAAAATAAAGACTAGGTAAGGTGCAGTGGCTCATGCCTGTAATCTCAACACTTTGGGAGGCCAAGTGGGGCGGATCATGAGGTCAGGTGGTCGAGATCAGCCTGGCCAACATGGCAAAACCCCATCTCTATTAAAAATAAAAATAAAAAAAATTAGGTCATGGTGGTGGGTGCCTGTAGTCCCAGCTACTTGGGGAGGCTGAGGCAGGAGAATCACTTGAACCTGAGAGCTGGAGGTTGCAGTGAGCCGAGATCGTGCCACTGCACTCCAGCCTGGGCAACAGAGCGAGACTCTGTCTCAAAAATAAATAAATAAAGGCTGAAGTTAGAGAGAGAGCACACTTAACATTAGCAGTGCAGTTCACCTCCTATGCAACCTTCTTGTCAAACATGTGCTGAATGGTTTTGTCAGGTATTATGTTGCTATTTCCATTACTTATTGGTATCTGATAATTATTTTCCACTTTATCAATTTGAATATGCACTCAATATCATCCAGGGTCCTGTCCTTGATGCTTAAGTGCTCAGATATAAAACTATTAAAATGTTATTGATTTAAAAATGAGATTTTATTTGCTTATTCTACTACAGAGCATTTGATGCTAGTAACCTTAAGTCCCTTGAACCTTCAAAAACAAGCTTTACAAGTCCTGAGAGACTTACAAAGAGACTTAGACTCCCATACAATAATAATGAGAGACTTTAACACCCCACTGTAAACATTAGACAGATCAATGAGACAGAAAGTTAACAAGGATATCCAGGAATTGAACTCATCTCTGCACCACGCGGACCTAATAGACATCTACAGAACTCTCCACCACAAATCAACAGAATATACATTCTTCTCAGCACCACATCGCACTTATCCAAAATTGACCACATAGTTGGAAGTAAAGCACTCCTCAGCAAATGTAAAAGAACAGAAATTATAACAAACTGTCTCTCAGACCATAGTGCACTCAAACTAGAACTCAGGACTAAGAAACTCAATCAAAACCACTCAACTACATGGAAACTGAACAACCTGCTCCTGAATGACTACTGGGTACATAACGAAATGAAAGCAGTAATAAAGATGTTCCTTGAAACCAATGAGAACAAAGAGACAACATACCAGAATCTCTGGGACACATTTAAAGCAGTGTGTAGAGGGAAATTTATAGCACTAAATGCCCACAAGAGAAAGCAGGAAAGATCTAAAATTGACACTCTAACATCAC
>NW_016811565.1:318507-332765 GCF_001698545.2 Rhinopithecus bieti | reverse complement strand
CNGCAAAGACTTGGAATCAACCCAAATGTCCATCTGTGACAGACTGGATTAAGAAAATGTGGCACATATACACCATGGAATACTATGCAGCCATAAAAAAGGATGAGTTTGCGTCCTTTGTAGGGACATGGATGCAGCTGGAAACCATCATTCTCAGCAAACTATCGCAAGAACAGACAACCAAACACTGCATGTTATCACTCATAGGTGGGAATTGAACATTGAGATCACTTGGACATGGGAAGGGGAACATCACACACTGGGGCCTATTGTGGGGAGGGGGGAGAGGGAAGGGATGGCATTGGGAGTTATACCTGATGTAAATGATGAGTTGATGGGTGCTGACGCATTGATGGGTGCAGCACACCAACATGGCATATGTATACATATGCAACAAACCTGAAAATTGTGCACATTTACCCTAGAACTTAAAGTATAATAAAAAAAAAAAAAAAAAGAAAGAAAGAAAACAAGCTTAGTTTTTCCTTAGTTTTGAAAGCCAAATTTGGTCAAAAGTAAATACAACAATAAACAAATATAAATCATCTTGGAATTGAATCCAAATCATTAAATAAAATATTAAATTTGATGAATGAATTTGACTGTCAGAAATTCTTCAAAATATTTGAAAAGATAAAAGTGTGATAAAGCAAAACTTGAGAAACATACATGCTTTTATGAGAAATCAGTTTGTGATCCTTCAAATTTTCAATTTAGCAGTGTTACATAGTAGGCTTTAATACAAGTAGGCTGTGTTTAAAATGTAAATATTGACATATCAGAGAAGATGTTGATAATAATACAAAATGAAGCATGATAGTGTTGATGGCTATTGTGAGACCTCAGTTCTTTCATTAGTTTCCAAAAATTTAAATAAGAGACAAACCACAAAGGAAATGCAGAATAGAGTAATTTATTGCAAAGGAGAAAGACTTTTTTAAAAATTAGGTGCAGGATTGCCAGTACACCCTGAGAGAAAAAAGATTCCAGGCAAGCTGCTTATAACAACGAGACAGCAAAGAATGGAACTAGTGAGACTACATTTATGGGACTCTTACATAATTATTTATTAAGCTATACATGATTGTTTGTATATCACATGTCTCATTGGCATCCTAAATCTCCACCCACAGGTGGGTTTTTTGCTATTATAATGAGTAAAATGTCAGTTTTAGTACAGGGAAATTTCCATACAGAGATGGCCTTGCTTGAATCACCTGGAATACAGTGTCAATGAAGGGGCTTATTGTGTTGACAATATGCAGTCACCATGCAATCGCCATGGTTGCTGAATCCTGAGGACATGGTCACTTTCTTGACGATCTATCTTGCCTCAGTAGTACTTGTCTCGATTGATTCCATTTACCAATTCTGAGACCCTATGGGACCTCCAGCTTGAGGAACTTGACATTACAGAACAGGATATTGCAGCTGTAATAAAAATTTGAGGCCGGGTACAGTGGCTCACGCCTGTAATCCCAGCACTTTGGGAGGCTGAGGCAGGAAGATTACGAGGTCAAGAGATGGAGACCATCCTGGTCAACATGGTGAAACCCCATCTCTACTAAAAATACAAAAGTTAGCTGGGTGTGGTGGTGCGCACCTGTAATCCCAGCTACTTGGGAGGCTGAGGCAGGAGAATCTCTTGAACCTGGAAGGCGGAGGTTGCAGTGAGCTGAGATCATGCCACTGCACTCCAGCCTGGTGACAGAGAAAGACTCTGTCTCAAAAAATAAAAAAGAAAAATTGAAAGAAATACATCTGTGCTTGTAAATATTCCCCTTAATAATCCTTAAATGCATGTAATTGTGGCTCAATCCATTTGGCACAACTACTTATGATACCAGAGACTCCTTCACATCAAATTAAAGGCATGGTGTTTTCAGCTTTTTATGTTTATTTTTACCCAGTAAGTTTCATCATTGACATTATTGTATTGGAGTTCCCCAGGCAATTTCTGAATCTTAGAACTGACCATCCTACCTCATCCTTCTGGTTCTGTATGCTCTGTTGAGTATTTTTCACTCTGTATTTGAGCCTTAATGAGACCTCAGTTTGAAGGAACCAGAAAAAGGCATTGCCAAATATGTTGGGTTGAGAATCAGGATTCTCTTGAGGAAAAAGACTACATTTATTATTCATACTACAAAGCAGTATTTTTGAGATGTGAACATGTTTCACTCAAATTGAATGTAAATGATTTTATCAGTATGCCAATATGGTTGAAATAACTGTATCAAGTTATTTACATATAGTAGGGGTTTTTGTTGTTGTTGCTGTTGTTGTTGTTGTTGTTGTTTTTGAGACTGAGTATGACTCTTGTTGCCCAGGCTAGGGGTGCAATGGTGTGATCTCAGCTCACCACAACCTCTGCCTCCTGAGTTCGAGTGATTCTCCTGCCTCAGCCCCCCTGAGTAGCTGGGATTACATACATGTACCACCACACCTGGCTAATTTTGTATTTTTAGTAGAGACGGGTTTTCTCCATGTTGGTCAGGCAGGTCTCAATCTCCCAACCTCAGGTGATCCACCTGCCTTGGCCTCCAAAAGTGCGGGATGACAGGTGTGGGCCACTGCACCCAGCCTACATATAGATTTTAATACAAGTAGACTGTGTTTAAAACGTGAATATTGACATATCAGAGAAGAAAGTGTTGATAATAATACAAAACAAAGCATATAGTGTTGATGGCTGTTGTGCTGCTTTATATTCTCCAAATGTTCTGCTTTAAACTTTTCCAACACAAAGATCAATATATATGCATTGGTAGATGCTAGTTTTTTTGGTGTAGGTTTTTTCTTTACATTTTAAAAGATTTTTTTCCCTACTTTATGCTGGTGTCAAGCTACACAAAGCTTACAAAAAGCTTTCTTTTATGAAGTATTTCTACCAAAGGTCAGGTATGAAATATCAAAAGTGACATGCTGGATGACCATTTTCCTGGTGACATACTTTGCATTTATTAGTTCTGAATTTCAGTTTTTCCTTATGTGGTGTAAGGTTATAAAAAATGCCTTTTGCTTGATTTCTCAGGTAACAGTAGAATCTGTTTTCCCAGACAGTAGCATAAGAATTCTTGATATATCACCTTTAGAGGTACTAAAAGCAACTGGATTAATGTGCTGAAATGTGAATTTATTCATAAGCTCATTAGAGGCTAAGTCATGACAACACGTTAGTTCACTTTAATTTTTTTTTTTTTTTTTTGAGACCGAGTCTTGCTCTGTCACCCAAGCTGGAGTGCAGTGGTGCGATCTTGGCTCACTGCAACCTCTATCTCCTGCATTCAAGCAATTCTGCCTCAGCCTCCCGAGCAGCTGGGACTACAGGCTGGGGCCACTACACCTGGACAATTTTTGTATTTTAACAGAGATGTGGGTTTCTGCGTGTTGGTCAGGCTGGTCTTGGACTCCTAACCTCAGGTGATCTGCTTTCCTTGGCCTCCCAAAGTGCAGGGATTACAGGTGTGAGCCACCGTGCCTGGCCAATTTATTTTTCTAAATTTTTGTTGAGTCATATTCATCTGTATTTGAACACTAACTTGATAACAGCTTCTTTATACTGAGCCAGAACTCATTTTACTTGGTGGTTTTATTTTAAATGCATGGGATGTATTATATAACATTCAGTGAGTAATAGAAATTATGTGTGTGTGCGTGTGTGTGTGTGTATAACTGATAAAGGCAGGAGGCAGACAAATAAGGTAGTATCCCCAGTGCAATCCCACCTTCACACTTAAAATGGCCTGAAGGCTGAAAGACTGAACTGCTGGTCCCAGATGAAACCCCCGACTCAGAGAGAGAATGACTCTTTGTTTGCCTACCCTTCTCTGATGGATCCTTCTAAAACAATGCCTTTTAACTAATTAAATGCTACCTTTCTTGTTACTACTAATGGCCTACCTGAGAACGCCTGCATTCACACTGGGGGAATTGGGTGATGCTACCAGAAATTTGGGCCTTATGCAAAGGAGGAGCTCGGCCTTTTTAGCTCATGTGTGGAAGGCCTGGTACTCTACTGTGTGATGAAAAAAAAAAAAAAAACCTGTTTGCAGGATTCCTCTTTTTTTGGGAGATTTTCCTTTTACTTAATAAATTTTACCCCTTCACCCTTCAATATGTTTGCATGCCTGATCTTTCTTGGTTGTGAGCCAAGAACCTGAATTTAGCTTAGCTAAGGAGCAGAAAATCGGCAACATTACTACTATGTAAAACTAATACTAATAGGATTTATAATATATTTGTGAATGTCTATCACTGTAATGAAAAAGCAAAATATCATTTAAGGCCAGGCACGGTTGCTCAAGCCTATAATCCCAGCACACTTTGGGAGGCCGAGACGGGCAGATCACGAGGTCAGGAGATCGAGACCATCCTGGCTAACATGGTGAAAACCCCACCTCTACTAAAAAAGTACAAAAAACTGGCCGGGCAAGGTGGCGGGCACCTGTAGTCCCAGCTACTCGGGAGGCTGAGGCAGGAGAATGGCGTGAACCTGGGAGACGGTGCTTGCAGTGAGCTGAGATCCGGCCACTGCACTCCAGCCTGGGCAACAGAGCGAGACTCCATCTCAAAAAAAAAAAAAAAAAAAAAATTTAAATCTACTGTCTAAATAATATATATTAAATTATTAGGTATTTAATTGAGTGCCAGTGAAGTGGTGGTATTCATCTGGAGTAATACCCAAGGTTTGTTGCCTCACCACAAGGAAATCAAGGATGCAGACACACAAGGAATGAGATTAAGAGTGGAGGTTTAAAATGCAAAAGAAAGAGAAAAGTTTTCTCTCCAGCAAAAAAGAGAGACTCCCAAGCAGGTCTTCCAGTCCACAACAAAGTTCAGGAGTTGTTTTGTTTTGTTTTGTTTTGTTTTGTTTTGTTTTTCTGAGACGGAGTCTTGCTCTGTGCCCAGTCTGGAGTGCAGTGGCGCAATCTCGGCTCACTGCAAGCTCCGCCTCCCAGGTTCACGCCATTCTCCTGCCTCAGCCTCCTGAGTAGCTGGACTACAGGTGGCGGCCACCACACCTGGCTAATTTTTTGTATTTTTAGTACAGACGGGGTTTCACCATGTTAGCCAGGATGGTCTCGATCTCCTGACCTCGTGATTTGCCCATCTCAGCCTCCCGAAGTGCTGGGATTACAGGCATGAGCCACCGTGCCCGGCCAAGTTCAGGAGTTTTTAAAGATAAGCTTGAGGAGGCAGTGTCTGATTTACATAGAGCGATTGGTCAAACCAGGTGTGCCATTTGCCTAGTGCGTGAAAAAGATGGCCACCCCAACCTAATCTTTTATTATGCAGATGGTTTTCTACCTGGCCAGTGCCATGTGGCCCGTTTTTCTTTCCTTTTCTTTTCAACCAGTGCCATGTTGTCTGTATTTCTTTTTTTAAATTTCTCTTCTTTTCTTTTCTCTTCTTTTCTGTTTTCTTTGTTTCTTTCTCTTTTTTTGATGGAATCTCACTCTGTCACCCAGGCTAGAGTGCAGTGGCACAATCTCAAGCCTGGGGTTGAAGCCTTCGTCTCCCAGGTTCAAGCGATTCTTCTGCCTCAGCCTCCCATGTAGCTGAAACTACAGGCACATGACACTATCTATGCCTGGCTAATTTTTGTATTTTCAGTAGAGACAGGGTTTCACCATGTTGGCCAGGCTGGCCTCAAACTCCTGACCTCAGGTTATCCACCCAGTTTGGTCTCCCAAAATACTAGCATTACAGGCATGAGACACCATGCCTGACCATTGTGTGCTTTTTTTTTTTTTTTTTGAGATGCAGTCTTGCTCTGTCACCAGGCTGGAGTGCAATGGCACAATCTTGGCTAACTACAACCTCCACTTCACAGGTTGAAGCAGTTCTCCTGCCTCAGCCTCTTGAGTAGCTGGGATTACAGGTGCCCACCACCATGCCTGGCTAATTTTTGTATTTTTTAGTAAAGATGGGGTTTCATCATGTTGGTCAGGCTGTTCTTGAACTCCTGACCTCAGGTGATCCACTTGCCTCAGCCTCCCAAAGTTCTGGGATTATAGGCATGAGCCACCATGCCCAGCCCACTGCCTGCTTTTCTATTGTGCATGTAGTGACAAATAAATGGGAAGATGGAGCCTCCATGTTGAATATACTTGGCTTCCAGGTAGCACTTTTCTATTGGCATAGCTGCTGACATTTGCCTATGCAATCTTCCAGCTTACTTATCTTTATCTGCAGTTCAATTTTTCAGGCTGCTCTTCGTTAGAAAAAAAAATAATGTGGGAGCTGCTTTAAACCAAAATTCCACTGAGGACTCTCTTACCCTCATTATCTGCCTAAATACTTTCTGTTTAGCTCCTGTATAATATTTGTCCTCTCAAGAGTGGTAAATCTAACTGCTGTTAGGGGGTATTAAATGATGACTTTTTTTTTTGCTACTTCCTACTGAAAAGGGGCTTTGCATGGGGAACAGCAGCTAGGGCTTCTGCTGGGGTTGATCTAAAGGTTCTTGGAAGAATGGCGTGTCCATGTGTTGTTCCATCTCCAACAGAATTTGGAGTTTAATAGCTTCTATGTGAGAAAAGATAAATTTTACAAAAACATTTAGAATACAGGGTTTGAATATAAGTATTAAGATTACCACTATTGGTAAGGGTACTACAGGCTGCAACCATGACAGTAGAGTTTGTTTGATATGCATTAGCCATTATGATAGGTTGTACTGCTGGTTTACCTCACCAGATATTACTGTACTTTATCAGAAATATCAGTATAGAAGTAATATTCTTAAAAAAAGAAGTAACATTCTTTTTAGGACAAGTGGCATTAGATTGGGTGGCTAGAGTAATTTTAGTATTAACTTTGGCTAAATATTTTCTGCAATTATCTTTTCATGACTTACACAGACAATCTATGACATGCTTAAACATTCTAACTTGTCCTAAACATCCCTCTTTTTTTTTTTTTCCTTGAGATGGAGTTTCATTCTTGTTGCCCAGGTTGGAGTGCAATGGCACGATCTTGGCTCACCACAACCTCTGCCTCCTGGATTCAAGTGATTCTCCTGCCTCAGTCTCCCAAATAGTTGGGATTACAGGCATGTACCACTATGCCCAGCTAATTTTGTATTTTTAGTAGAGACAGGGTTTCTCCATGTTGGTCAGGCTGGTCTCAAACTCCCAACCTCAGGAGATCCACCTGCCTCAGCCTTCCAAAGTGCTAGGATTACAGGCATGAGCCACTGCACTCAGTCTAACATCCCTCTTTTTATTTTTTATTTTTTATTTTTTGAGACGGAGTCTCGCTCTGTCGCCCGGGCTGGAGTGCAGTGGCCGGATCTCAGCTCACTGCAAGCTCCGCCTCCCGGGTTTACGCCATTCTCCTGCCTCAGCCTCCCGAGTAGCTGGGACTACAGGCGCCCGCCACCACGCCCGGCTAGTTTTTTGTATTTTTTAGTAGAGACGGGGTTTCACCATGTTAGCCAGGATGGTCTCGATCTTCTGACCTCGTGATCCGCCCGTCTCAGCCTCCCAAAGCGCTGGGATTACAGGCTTGAGCCACCGCGCCCGGCCCATCCCTCTTTTTAAACAACCAATTATTCTCTTTAGAACAAAAATTTACCATATAAGATCCTTTCTTATATAAAAACTCTTTGTCTAGGTAATCTTTTTTGCATAGCTAGGCTGTGACATATTACCAAACCCAATATGAAGTGTTAGCCAACTCAGTTATTTTAGACTATTATTTCTGCTATAAAGATAATAATTAAGCAAAATACTACGGCAATTGAGATTCTTTGTTTGATATTCCACTCTGGGGGTGCTACAGTATATAATCCCACTGCAAAAAGTAGAGTGAATATAACAATTCCCTGCCCAGTGTGGTGGCTCACACCTATAATCCCAGAACTTTGGGAGGCCAAGGCAGGTGAATAGGAGTTCGAGACCAGTCTGACCAACATGGAGAAATCTCGTCTCTGCTAAAAGTACAAAAATAGCCAGGCATGGTGGTGCATGCCTGTAATGCCAGCTACCTGAGGGGCAGAAGCAGGAGAATTGCTTGAACCTGGGTGGCAGAGTTTGCAGTGAGCCAAGGTCGTGCCATTGCACTCCAGCCGGGGCAACAAGAGGGAAACTCCATCTCAAACAAACAAACAAAAAAAACAAAAAACAAAAAACAATTCACACAAGGGTGGTGTAGTAGATAATTTCTATCTAAAATTTTACTCACCAATTTATAAATTTCCTTTTGGGGGTCTATGAAGCTACAAATGTAATTCCATAAATAATCAAAATCTGCCTGCAAATATGCATCCAAAAAAGTTCTAATACTTGATGGCAAATCTTGAGAGGAAAGGTAGGACTGATTGAAAGTGTTTGGTAAAGTAAGAATGGGACTGAGTAGAATGAGTAGGCCTCACTTACGTACTTATCTTTTGTAATTTTTAGCTTAAGATCCCCTATTTCTTCACATTAATATCTGGGATTTTCCTCTAGGCTGTTCAGGGTTGTTTCCTCAGCTTTCCAGGTTTAACTGAGTATGATATATCCAAGAGTCAATTCCTGTAACTTTCATTGTAAACAGCGTTCAAAGAAGAACCGTGTAAGGTCCTTCTCAATTTGCGCTTAGGGAGGGACAGAGAGAGAGGGGAGAGAACTTTCACCAATACCAGATCTGGGCTAAATTAAGGTGGTTTTATTTTCTGGGGTTGAGACTCTGCTAATTGTGTTAATTCCTGTTGAAAGTGAGCAAGAGGGGTTACATGCTTAACAAATTCAGAGGTCTCCTGGTCTAAGAGAAACCATTGTAAGGAAAGGCCATTCATACAGCATCTTGAAAGGGCTCAGAGCTAACTTTGAAGGGGTATTTCTTACTTGCAATAAAGCCGTGGAAAGAGAAGTCACCCCAGAAAGGTGAGTTTTGGGGGGCAGTTTTTTTTTTTTTTTTGGAGACGGAGTTTTGTTCTTGTTGCCCAGGCAGGAGTGCCATGGTGTGATCTTGGCTCACCGCAACCTCTGCCTCCTGGGTTCAAGTGATTCTCTTGCCTTAGCCTCCTGAGTAGCTGGGATTACAGGAATGTGCCACCACACGTGGCTAATTTTGTATTTTTAGTAGAGACAGGGTTTCTCCATGTTGGTCAGGCTGATCTCAAGCTCCCGACCTCAGCTGATCTGCCTGCCTTGGCATCCCAATGTGTTGGGATTACAGGCGTGAGGCACTGTGCCCAGCCTGGGACTGGGCCATCTCTCAAGGGTACGCTTTCCAGCCCTCAGGATGGCCACAGTCAGATGGGTATTAGGCCCATCTGGCCTAATACATGTTTTAACAAAGAAATATCTTCCCATAATAAACAAGTTTTTCAAAGAATAGATAAATGTATTTAGCTTTTTAAAATTGCTAGCATAGATTCACAATAGGAATACTATTCAGCTTTAAAAGACAAGGATGTCTTTTTTTTTTTTTTTTTTTTTTGAGACAGAGTCTCGCCTGTCGCCCAGGCTGGAGTGCAGTGGGCCGGATCTCAGTTACGGCAAGCTCCGCCTCCCGGGTTACACGACAGACAGAATCCCAGTTTACGCCATTCTCCTGCCTCAGCCCTCCCGAGTAGCTGGGTACTACAGGCGCCCGCCACCACGCACCAGCTAGTTTTTTTTGTATTTTTTTAGTAGAGACGGGTTTCACCGTGTTAGCCAGGATCGGCTCGATCTCCTGACCTCGTGATTCCGCCCGTCTCGGCCTCCCCAAAGTGCTGGGATTTACAGGCTTGAGCCACCGCGCCCGGCCAAGATTGTCTTTTAATAATATCATTTGTCATTCTCTACCTTTCTTTGAGTACTGGGTGATCTTTAAGCATAATGGAGATAATACTGTATTCCTAGTGCTTTGAGACCCTCTGTGTGATGGCTGCCTTAAATGAGGTGCCATTGTCACTTTGGAGGTAATTAGGTAGACAAAAGTCTGGTAGTTAAGTTATTAATTAACACTTTTATTACCTCAGAGGTTCTTTTCTTGTATGGCATGGAAATGCTTCTACCCCGTTTGTGGAAAGTATCTATTAATTCTAGGTGGTACTGCATGCACTTGTCTTTGGCATATGGGGAGAAGGTCTATCTGCCAGTCTTTTCCTGGATAGGCTTTCCATCCTTTGGATTTGAGAAGAAAGAAGTGCCTGTCGAGATTATCCCTTAAGGACAGACTTTGCAAGCACTAACCTGTTGACTATTTATTAATAGATCTTTACTGGCCGAGAGTGGCTGGTCATGCCTGTAATCCCAGCACTTTGGGAGGCTGACGGGGCTGATCACGAGGTCAGGCATTTTTGAGCCCAGCCCACCAACATGGTGAAACCCCGTCTCTACTAAAAATACAAAACAAAAACAAAAACGACAAAACCCAAAAAAACTAGACAGGTGTCGGTGGCAGGTGGCCTGTAGTCCCAGCTACTTGGGAGGCTGAGGCAGGAGAATTGCTTGAAACTGGGAGGCAGAGGCTGCAGTGAGCCAAGATTGTCCATGCACTCCAGCCTGGTGACAGATGTGAGACTTCATCATCAAAAAAAAAAAAAAAAAAAAAAAAAAAAATCAAAGTTCTTTCCTGAAAACAATCTCTGAGGACACTGATAAGTTTTATTCTTTCCCAAGTGAAATGGTTGATGGATTTTAAGGACTTTCCATTGGCTAGAGGCTAGCAAGTGGAATTTGCCATTCTCCGACTGTGGCCATCCTGATGGCTGGAAAGTGTACCCTTGAGAGATGGCCCCTTTTATTTTTTCAGGACTACTAAGGCTTAGTTTCTTCACAGATTAGAGGGGCTTCAAGTGTGTTGATGTCTGGAGGCTTCCTTGTAACTGACTAGGCTGCCAGATTAGCTAACTTGTTTCCTCCACTATTTTATCTCTTCCCTTCCGATGTCTCTTACATTGCTGGGAAGAAAAACAGAAAAATAACCTGTTAATTTTATGATTGTCTCCATTTTCCATTGGCTTTCTGCACTCCTAATATTGGAGTGGTGCAGGGGCTATTACAGGGTTTGAGGAGGCCCTGCATTTTCAGATTAATAATGGCTTCTAGTCCTTTCCTAGCCTCTGGCTTTAGAGGATATTGTCTCTCATTAGGAAAAACAGTGGGATCCTTAAGATGGGTCTGGACTGGCCTAGTAGTAGTTATAGTTTGGCATATTTTCCCTTGAGTTGCCAATACTTTTGGATTAACATTAACTTCCCTTCCAGGGCTTATTATAAAGATGTTGACCCCATGTTAGCTAAAATTTCTCTACCTAAAAAGGAGTGTGACTTTCTGGCATGATTAACACACTTGAATAAACTTTTTTGTTTTTGTTTTGTTTTGTTTTGTTTTTTTGAGACTGTCTTGCTCTGTCACCCAGGCTGGAGTGCAGTGGCATGATCTTGGCTTACTGGAATCTCCGCCTCCTGGGTTAAAGTGATTCTACTCCCTTAGCCTCTTGAGTAGCTGAGATTACAGGCACCCATTACCACGCCCACCTAATTTTTGTATTTCCAGTAGAGACAGGTTTCACTATGTTGGCTAGGCTGGTCTCAAACTTGTGACCTCAGTTGATCTGCCCACCTCAGCCTCCCAAAGTTCTGAGATTACAGGCATAAGCCACCATGCCTGGATAGAATAAATTTTTTAGTCTTTTTGTTGCTGTTGTTATCTAAGTAAACAAAGATATCACCTGTAAATCATAATTAACTACTTTATAACTGTATTTATTACAAATATTAACTAACTTAGCTTTTTTCTGGCTTAAATTTTTTATGTACCATTTTATACATTTACACACACATATAAAAGTGAAAACATATTCAATATTCAATTAATGACTGTTAAAAATAATTATTTCTCTTTTTTTTTTGAAGGGTTTTTATTGTTGTACTCAAGAATGTTATCTCCGGAGGTAATATTGCCTGTATTTCAATATTAACTCTGCTATTGTGAGTGAATAATTTTTCTCTGTGCCTCTATTTTTTCCTCTGTAAAATGAGAATAATAATACCTATGTTATTAAGTTACTATGAGAATTAAATTCATTAACACATGGTGTTATGGTTAGTGCTCAGTAAAGATCAGTTATTAATAAGATATGTACATGCTGAATTAAATTAATACTTCCTTTTTTGAGATGGAGTTCCACTCTTTTTGCCCAGTCTGGAGTGCAATGGCACAATCTCAGCACACTGCAACCTCCGTCTCCAGATTCAACCGATTCTACTGCCTCATCCTCTTGAGTGGCTGGGATTACAGGCGCCCACCGCCATGCCCAGCTAATTTTGTATTTTTAGTAAAGACAGAGTTTCACTATGTTGACTAGGCTGGTCTCAAACTCCTGACCTCAGGTCATCCGCTGCCTCGGCCTCCCAAAGTGCTGGGTTTACAGGCGTGAGCCACCGCGCCTGGCCTAATACATGTTTTAACAAAGAAGTATCTTCCCATAACACACGAGTTTTTCAAAGAACAGATGAATATATTTAAATTAACTTTTTAAAATGTAGCATAGATTCATAATGGAATACTATTCAACTTTTAAAAAGGGTAGATTCCATCGTTTAAAACAATGTAGATAAATTTAAAAGACATTATGCTGGATAAAATAAGACTGACAAATAAAGACAAATGCTGCATGATCTCATTTATATATAGAACAAAATTTAACTCAAAAGAGTAGAAAGTGGATTAATGGTTACCAGAGTCTATGGGTAGTGAAAAGGAAATAAAAAGTTGTGGATCAAAAAGTACAAAGTTTCAAATAGACAGGGTAAATAGGTTTTGAGATCTGTTGCACAGCAGCATGACTAAACAATAATGCATTGTATATTTCAAAATAACTAGGAGTAAATTTCAAATGTCTTACCACACAAAATGATAGGTAAGCAAGTTGATAGATACGCTATTTAACTTAACTTAATCACTCCATATATACTTTTTTTCCTTTTTGTGGAGAACAGGGTCTCGCTATATCGCCCAGGCAGGTCTCCAACTCCTGGGCTCAAGCTGTTCTCCCGCCTCTGCCTCCCTGAGAGCTGGGATTACAGGTATGAGCCACTGCACCTGGCAATCACTCCAGGCTTGAATATATTCAAACATCGCATTGTACCCTATCAATGCATAAAACTCTGATTTGCCAATAAAAAATACTATTAGGCTGGGCGTGGTGGCTCATGCCCATAATCCTAGCACTTTGGGAGGCTGAGGCGGGTGGATTGCCTGAGGTTGGGAGTTCAAGACCAGCCTGACTAACATGGTGAAACCCCATCTCTACTAAAAATACCAAAATTAGCTGGGCATGGTGGCGCATGCCTGTAATCCCAGCTATTGGGGAGGCTGAGGCAGAATAATCGCTTGAACCTGAGAGGTGGAGGTTGCAGTGAGCCGAGATCGCACCACTGCACTCCAGCCTGGTGACAGAGCGAGACTCCATCTCCAAACAAACAAACGAAAAACAGAAAAATAAAAGTATTAATCAATTTTACTAAAAAAAGAAACTTTAAAAAATCGGGCTAGACAATAACGTGTCTTATCATCTTAAAGTTCCAGAAAATATATACATATATTTTTTTATTTCAAATGGCTTGCACATTTAGTGATGTAGGTAAGTAAAGGTGGCTTTTTTTTTTTTTTTTCAGGTTTAATTCACTTTATTTTTCTCGTATAAAAACCCTATGTTGTAGCCACATCTGGAGCCTGGGTCTGTTGCACCGAGACTCTGGTGTGGGTCTTGACAAGGCGGTCAGTGAATTCCTGACAGGGAGATTTGGTAAATACAGTCTACTTCCAGAGGTCAGGGGTCAGGTAGCTGTAGGTCTTAGAGATGGCATCAAAGGTGGCCTTGGCAAAGTTGCCCAGGGTGGCAGTGCAGCCCCGGGCTGAGGTGTAGCAGTCATCGATACCAGCCATCATGAGCAGCTTCTTGGGCACAGGTGCTGAGACGATGCCAGTGCCCCTGGGTGCAGGGATGAGGCGCACCAGCACAGAGCCTGCAGCGGCCTGTCACCTTGCAAGGGACGATGTGGGGCTTGCCGATCTTGTTCCCCCAGTGGCCTCTGTGCACGGGGACAATGGAAGTTTGGCCAGGATGATGGCCCCACGGATGGCGGTGGCCACCTCCTTGGAGCACTTAACACCCAGGCAGACATGGCCATTGTAGTCCCCCATAGCAACAAACGCCTTGAACCTGGTGCGCTGGCCAGCACGGGTCTGCTTCTGCACAGGCATAATCTTCAAAACCTCGTCTTTGAGAGAGGCCCCCAAGAAAAAGTCAATGATCTCAGATTCCTTAAT
>NW_016811565.1:311148-315732 GCF_001698545.2 Rhinopithecus bieti | reverse complement strand
TCACGCCATTCTCCTGCCTCAGTCTCCCAAGTAGCTGGGACTACAGGTGCCCACCACCACTCCCGGCTAATTTTTATGTTTTTAGTAGAGATGGGGTTTCACTGTGTTAGCCAGGATGGTCTCGATCTCCTGACCTCGTGATCCGCCTACCTCGGCCTCCTAAAGTGCTGGGATTACAGGCATGAGCCACCGTGCCTGGCAGCAGCCTCTCATTTTCAAAAATAGTTTACTCTAAAAAAGAAATGCGGTTTTAAAACCACATTTTTTCTAAAAACATTAGAGTAACAAATTAGCTCTATAGTGTACGGTTAATTAGTTAAAAATAAGGATGTGGAGTCATTCATTTTAGCCACACAGTTAAGAATAAAACACTTTCTGGGTTAAAAGCTTTCAGAGATGTTAGCTTATAGGATGCGGGGAGACCTGGCATAGAAACACTCACTCTTATGCCCAAAAGGAAAATAATTCTGTGTCTTTCAACCCAATGCTAACTATGAACCAAGAATTGGAAAAATATAACATCATTATACCACAAGGCATTTTATTATTTCTATTATAGATTCAGGGTGTACATGTACAGATTTGTAACATAGGTATACTGTATGTTGTTGAGGTTTGGACACTTAATAATCCCATTGCCCAAGTAGTTTACATTATACCTGATGAGCAATGAGTAATTTTTCTGTTTTTTTTTTTTTTTTTTTTTTCTTCTAAGATGGAGTCTTGCTCTGTTGCCCAGGCTGGAGCGAAGTGGCATGATCTCGGCTCACTGCAACCTCTGCCTCCCAGGTACAAGTGATTCTCCCGCCGCAGCCTCCCAAGTAGCTGGGATTCCAGGCACCTGCCGCCATGCCCGGTTAATTTTTGTATTTTTAGTAGAGACAGGGTTTTGCCATGTTGGCCAGGCTGGTCTCAAACTGCTGACCTTAAGTGATCTGTCTGTCTCGGCCTCCCAAAATGCTGGGATTACAGGTGTGAGCCACTGTGCATGGCCCACTTTTTGACTTTATTCTTTTTTTTTTTTTTTGAGACAGAGTCTCACTCTGTTGCCCAGGCTGGAGGGCAATGGCCTGATCTCAGTTCACTGCAACTTCCGCCTCCCGGGTTCAAGTGATTCTCCTGCCTCAGCCTCCTGAGTAGCTGGGACTACAGGCAGGTGCCACCACGCCCAGCTACTTTTCTGTATTTTTAGCAGAGACGGGGTTTCACTGTGTTAGCCAGACTGGTCTTGGTCTTTTGACCTCGTGATCCACCCACCTCAGCCTCCCAAAGTGCTGGGATTACAGGGGTGTGCCACCGCACCCAGCCACTTTTTGACTTTTTAAAAAGAGCGATTGTAACTGGCATAAGATGGTATCACATTGCCATTTTAGTTATATCTCTATTGATTTGGGATGTTGAACAAGTTTTTGCACATTTATTGGCTGCTTTTATGTCTTCCTTTGAGAAGTGTCTATTCACATCATTTGCGTTTTTCTGATTAAATTCCTGATAGATTCTATATATTAACTCTTTGTTGCATGCAGTTTGTAAATATTTTATACTGTAGGTTGTTTGTTTACTTTGTCAATAGTTTCTTTTACAGTGTGGCTCTGTAGTTGAATTAGGTACTAATTTTTATTTTTGTTGCATTCACTTCTAAGATGTTAGTTATAAATGCTTTCTGGAGGCCAGTGTCTAGAAGAGTACTTTCTAAGTGCTCTAGGATTTTCATAGCTTGAAGTCTCGCAGTTCAGTCTTTAACCTATCTTGAGTTATTTGGTTTTTCATGTATAGTGAGAGTAGAGGTCTAGTTTTCTTCTTCTGCATATGACTAACCAATTTTTCCCAGTGCCATTTATTGCACTCGGAGTTATTTTCTCTTTGTTAATTTCTGTTGACTTTGCCAAAAGTGAGTTGCTTGTAGAAATGGAGATTTGTTTCAGGGCTCTCTCTTCTGTTCAATTGGTCATTATGTATACTTTTGTACCAGAACCATGTTATATTGGTTACTGTAGCTTATAGTATAGTTTAAAGTCAGGTAATGTGAGGCATCTAAGTTGATTGTTTTCACATTGCCTTGAGTTTTGGCTTTTAATTTCTTATATGAATTTTAGAAGTTTTATCTGAATTATATGAAAAATGGCATTGATAGTTTGATAGAAATAGCAGTTAATCTGTAGGTTGCTTCAAACAGCATGGACATTTAATTATATCGACTCTTTCAATCCATTAGCATAAAATGTTTTCTATTTATTTGTGTTTTCTCTAATTTTCTTCAGCACTGTTTTGTAGTTTTCTTTGCAGAGATATGTTATCTACTTGATTTAATGTATTCTTAGGTATATTATTTGTTTGTGGCTGTTGTAAATAGAACTGTGTTCTTGATTTTGTTCTCAGCTTGAATGTTATTGGTGTACAAAAAAGCTACTCATATGTGTATGTTGGTTTTGTATGGTCAGACTTTGCTGAAGTCATTTTTTAGTCTTAGGGGTGTTTTAGTGAATCTATAAAGTTTTCCAGGTAGAGAATTATTTCACTTGTGAAGATAATCTGACTTCCTTTTTTCCTATTTGGATGACTTGTATTTCTTGATTTTGTTGAATTGCTGTGGCTAGGACTTTTAGAACTATGTTGAATAGGAGTATTTAGGGTGGGTATTTTTGTCTTATTTTTATTCTTATGGAGAATGTATTCAGATTTTGCCCATTTAGTATGATATTGGCTGAAGATTTGTCATAGATGACTCTTATTTCGAGGTATGTTTCTTCTACGTCCAGTTTGTTGATAATAGTTTTTTTATTTTTCTTTTTTCTTTCTTTTTAAATGGAGTCTCGCTCTGTTGCCCAGGCTGGAGTGCAGTGGCATGATCTCGGCTCACTGCAACCTCCGCCTCCCAGGTTCAAGTTATTCTCTTGCCTCAGCCTCCCTAGTAGCTGGGACTTCAGGCACCCACCACCATGCCCGGCTAATTTTTATATTTTTAGTAGAGATGGGGTTTCACCTTATTGGCCAGGCTGGTCTCGAATTACTGACCTTGTGATCCGCCTGCCTCAGCCTCCCAAAGTGCTGGGATTATAGGTGTGTGTGTGAGCCACTGTGCCTGGCCTTTTTTTTTTTCTTTTTTTTTTGATTGGAGTCTCGCAGTCACCAGGCTGGAGTGCAGTGGCACGATCTCGGCTCACTGTAAACTCAGCCTCCCAGGTTCGAGCGATTCTCCTGCCTCAGACTCCCAAGTAGCTGAGACTGCAGGCATCCACCACCACGCCCAGCTAATTTTGGTATTGTTAGTAGAGATGGCATTTCACCATGTTGGCCAGGATGGTCTCCATCTCTTGGCCTCATGATCTGCCCGCCTTGGCCTCCCAAAGTGTTGGGATTACAGGTGCATTTTGTATAAGTTAGGGAGGAATCACACCTTGGTTTTTTTGAATACATTCAGTAGAATTAGTACCAGCTCATCTTTTTGTAATACATGTGGTAAAATTCTGCTGTGAATTCATCTGATGTAGGGCTATTTTGGTTGATAAATTTTTTTTATTACTAATTCCATTTTATTATACATTTTAGATGTTTATGCTTTAAGATTTTGTTTCTTTCTGGTTAAATCTTGGGAGGTTGTGTGAATCCAGTAGTTTATTTATTTTCTCTGAAGTTTCTAGTTTGCAAGCGTAGAGGTGTTCATAGACGTATCTGAGTATGTTCATGTGGTATTATTAATTGTGGTTTTACATCTGTAAGGTTTAAATTGATGCAGAATAAAAGTTTTAGAAGTCACATTCCCTCACGATAAATCTTCAAAAATCATAAGTATAAAAAAAATGCACTGCAAGCCAATGAATGCCACATATAGCTTAAAAAAATTCACTGCTAACAACATACTATGTGAGGTAATGTTGTAAGCTTTTACTCTAAGAGCTAGAATACAAAAATGCCCACTTTCTTCAGTCTTACTAAACATGTCCAAGACAAATAAATTAGAGAATAAGTCAAAGTGTATTATTCTGTTCTCTCTTGCTGCTGATGAAAACATACTCCAAACTGGAAAATTTATAAAGGGAAGAGGTTTAATGAACTTCACAATTCAACATGGCTGGGGATGGTCTCATAATCATTATGGAAGGTGAAGGAGAAAAGTCGGGTCTTACATGGTGAAGAGAGAGAGCATGTGCAAGTAAATTGCCCTTTATAAGACCATCAGATCTCATGAGGCTTATTTACTATCATGAGAACAGCATGGGAAAACCCACTGCCATAATTACGTTCCACTGGGTCTTTTCTATGACATGTGGGGATTATGGGAGCTACAATTCAAGATGAGATTTGGGTGGACACACAACCAAATAATACCATAAAAGCATCCACATGGAAAAGAAAAAGTGAAATTATTCCTGTTTGCAGATGATGTAATTTTAGGTAGAGAAAAGGCTATGAATTTACTAAGAACTACTAGAACTAATAAACTTGTTAAACTTGCAGAATACAAAATCAACGTACAAAAGTCAATAGTATTTTATACACTAACAATTAACTATCTCAAATTGAAATTGAAAAGCAATTCCATCTACAGTAGTTGTAGTAACTATACTTTGAAACAAATTCAGC
>NW_016811565.1:304615-307396 GCF_001698545.2 Rhinopithecus bieti | reverse complement strand
CAGAAAATGTTTTAATCCAAAAACTGCCGTGATCTTTGAATGTTTTCCAGAGAAAATGACCAAGAAGTTGGCTAGAGTTATGTGACTGAATATAAAAACTGTAGACTGAACTTCACCCACTAAAAAAATCGTGTAAGACTGAGAACATTTCTTCAAATTGTAATCGTGTAAGACTGAGAACATTTCTTCAGATTGTTTAATTTCTAAGATATATTTTGAAGCAAATTTTATATTTGCCACACTTTGTGTAACAGTTTTATAAGATTATTCTTTAACAGAGAAAAACAATACTAAAAGATTTGATCCTTTCATCTGTGGACATTATATGCTTTTTGTCTTCATTAACTGATCAGAAAGTTAAATTGATAAGCAAAATCTCCAGTTAAAACCAATCTTGCAGGGCATTGAAAATACCAATTTTTCATCCAAACCTACAACATACCATGGGAAATGACATGGTGTCAAGAGAACAGTGAGAAAACTGTAGCTATAGCACAGCAAAAAGGAGGGCTGTGATGCATACACAGCTGAAATACACATAATATGACAAACAAAACTGAAGACAATTAGGAAATAAAAGAAGCAAAATTTAATTCAGCAAAATTGAGTTTTGCGGCCTGAAAAAAAAGTCCTCTCCACATAAAAAATCAATGTTATTTCTCACCATTGATATGTTCCACCTCTGTCTTGAAGTTACAAACTAACTCCAACAGGAATATTTATGGCTTATTAAAAAGCATCTGTGACACAGAAAGCACTGTCACGTTTGTTTGTTACATTTATATATAAAAACATCCTCATGGTTTAGGAAGCCCCCCTAGTACTTACCTAAACAAATGGGTTAAATCAATATTTACTTATATTCATCATAAAAGTGAAAGGAACAAAAACTTAAAAAAAGTAGGCTTATATAGCGTTCTTCAATTAAAAGAACAAAATAAAATATTCTAACATAAAATATAACAATACACTAATTTTGAAATTAAATCTAATTTTGCACTACTTAATTTTATAAAATTATTTTTATAACCTCTGACCAGCTCACATAGTATCTTATATAAAACAAGAGAAAAAAATGTAAGACATAAGAAAATTATGGGTCTAGCATAAGTATCAGGCAAGTAAAAACAAAAATTTGCATAGGGAGATTCTGAATTATAAGCCACACAATTTTATAGTAATCAATTCAATACAAAGCAGAGTATGGATTTGTTTTCAGCATTTTAAAATTATTTTAGTTTTGTAGTAGTCACCTAATTAAAATAATTTGTTTCAATATCACTCTTCTGAAACTAGGTACAATCTCATACTCACAAAAAAGGCATTTATTTACCCCATAATTTTTTAAACCCAAGCTTTATCTTTAAAGTAACATATGTATATAGTTAACTCTATGTAAATCAAAACTAGTAGTCTGTATGTGCTTGCAGGCAGAGGCAACATGTTTAAAGAAAATATATAACAAATTTTAATGTCAATTAAGGTCTCAGAAATGTATGCATTTTGTTTATATTGCTATATAATTTTTCTTATGACCATAAAAGAGGCCCTGTAGCCAATAACAATGTAATGTACATTTAAAAATAACTAAGTGACTGGTAGTGGTGGCTCACACCTGTAATCCCAGCACTTTGGGAGGCCGAGGTAATCATGGGGTCAGGAGTTCAAGACAAACCTGGCCAACACAGTGAAACCCCATCTCTACTAAAAATACAAAAATTAGCTGAGTGTGGTGGCATGTGCCTGTAGTCTCAACTACTTGGGAGGCTGAGGCGGGAGAATCACTTGCACCCAGTAGGCAGAGGTTGCAGTGAGCCAAGACCACACCAATGCACTCCAGCCTGGGTGACATAGTGAGACTCTGTCTCAAAAAAAAAACCTAAAAGTGCAGAATTCATTTATAATACAAAGAATAAATGCTGCAGGTAATGAATATTTCATTTACCCATATGTAATTATTACATATATATACCTGTATCAAAATATGCCACATATGCCATATTTACACATACTATGTACCCACAAAAGTTAAGAAAAATAAGCCTAAATAACAAAAAAGGAATAGTAATTCAACCTACAGGAACAATATTCCTTGACTTATTTGCAATTTAAAGCCACTAGCACCGGGTGCGGTGGCTCATGCCGGTAATCCCAGCACTTTGGGCGGCCAAGGCGGGCAGATCAGGAGGTCAGGAGATCGCGACCACCTAGCTAACACGGTGAAACCCCGTCTCCACTGAAAATACAAAAAAGTAGCCGGGCGTTGTGGCGGGCGCCTGTAGTCCCAGCTATGCGGGAGGCTGAGACAGGAGAATAGCATGAACCTGAGAGGCTGAGCTTGCAGTTAGCCAAGATTGCGCCACTGCACTCCAGCCTGGGCAACAGAGTGAGACTCGGTCTCAAAAGAAAAGAAAAGAAAAAAAAGCCTGATCAATAAGTTCGCACATTATCTAACACTTTTAAAATGTACTACATTTTATTACATAAAAGTACAATTGGCCAGCCATGGTGGCTCATGCCTGTAATCCCGGCACTTTGGGAGGCCAAGGTGGGTGGATCGCCTGAGGTCAGGAGTTCGAGGCCAGCCTGACCAACATAGAGAAACCCCATCTCTACTAAAAATACAAAATTAGCCGGGCATGGTGACACATGCCTGTAATCCCAGCTACTCGGGAGGCTGAGGCAGGAGAATCCCTTGAACCTGGGAGGTGGAGGTTTCAGTGAGCCAAGATCACACCACTACACTCCAGCCTGGGCAACAAGAGTGAAACAATGTCTAAA
>NW_016811565.1:277517-303619 GCF_001698545.2 Rhinopithecus bieti | reverse complement strand
TTCACTTTTTATAAATTGAATTTTGAGTTAAATGACATCATTCTTTTATAAAATCTAATTTTTTCAAAGAAAAGTATACTTTGAATGTGATTATAACTGCAAAATTTTCTACTTATGTTATATATAAATAATTTATTTACCAACTTTAGATTTTTTTATACTCAGCAATCTGATTTAGTGTAATGTCTGAAGTGTCAATGCCTTAAATACTTCTACTGTGAATTATCTGATATTTATGTAGAATTTTGGATTAAATATTTTTTCATATTTACTGCTTTGGCAAAAATAGATTTTAGTATGAACCCTCTAGTGTTTTCTAAGCTGTGGTTTCTGAAAAAAAGTTTTTCCAAATTTATTACATTTGCAGATTTTTCTCCAATAAAAATTTCCTTATGTTGCACAAAGTTTAAGCAACTGCTCCAGGGTTTTCCTCTAGCACAAAATGTGTACAATGAGATCTGTGATACAATTAAAGGTACTACTGTAATGTAAATGAGGGAGCCAAGCAAGAAGACACGAGGCAGATGAGAACAAAGGCAGCCTTTATTGGGCTCGTGGGTGAGGTTCACCGATCCTCTAGTGGGAGGGCCCAGGAAGTCGCGCTCGGGGCGGGTATTGGGGGCATTTTGTAGGGCAAGGTAGGCGGGGTTTGTAGGTATCGACTTTCTTGAGGTAGGTTTCGATTTCTAGGGAATAACATGTCCAGGAGCTTGTGCAGAGTGGGGGTTCTTTGGTGGGTGTGGGCTTTTTTCACACACTGACAGTCTTAGCAGGAAGTGAAGGGCGGGGAGTCCTAACAAAGGGCCTGCCATGCTGGGTGATATCACCATGTTGGGTCTAGATTCCTGCCTAACATTCCGACCTCTTTCTAATAAGAAAAAGGGGCGATGTGTTCATCTGGCTGCTTCCTGCTGGTATAGGTCGTTGTGGGGGTTCTTAGGTCAGATCTTGGGTATAGGGGTGGAGCAGCATCTGATTGAAAGTGACCCGGGAGACTTCTTTCATGCGGTCCTGCATGAAGCAGAGGACACAGAGAGCTATGAGTAGCAAGAAGCCAATGATTAGTAAGGGGCTTAGAAAGGGTAGGACCCAACCGGCCATAGACGACTGCCACCACCCAAGTGAGGGCCCCGATCCAAGGTTTTTCTGGTGGAGTCCTTCCTGAATCTTTTCTAGAGTGAGGAGATTGGTTTCTACTAGTCCTGACTCACTGATGTAGTAGCAACATTCTTCATTGAGGAACATGCAGGTGCCGCCCTTATCGGCCGTAAGGAGGTCGAGTGCCCGACAGTTTTGGGCTGCCACCTGGGCAACTGAGGTGATCTGTTGTTGGAGGGAGGCCAAGGACTCTGCAGAAGCTTCGATTGCTACCTGTAATTGGGCTGAAAGGTCTTGAGAGGTCTGGACAGAATGAGTTAGGGCTCCGGTTCCTAGGCCAGACGCTACGAGGGATGAGGCTAAAGAGACCCCGATCATCAATGAAAGGAATACTGCCCTTGCCTGGCGGGAGCAGGCAAGGGGCAGAAGGGAGGATAGCTCAGCCTCACTGTACAGGGTGAGGCTGGGGATTAGGGAGATGGGAACACATAGGGTAGTGTTGGAAGCCTTGAGAGTTTTCAACAGGGTGGAATTGCACCAAAAATACCCACCTGGGGGGGCAGTTAGATTTAGAGGTGCCGATCCTGTCCGGTTGCACCAGGAAGCATTAGGGGTGGAGTAGCAAAAGGGGAGTTGTTGTGTAAGTGGGTCTTGGAACAAAGGGACTTCCCCCAGGGTTCGGCCAGGAAGGGGAAAGGAGAGGGTTAGGTTAGAGGAGTTAAAAGGGCTGGGTAAGGGCACCGCAACCAGTGGGGGCCTATTCAAGGTTGCACACAGGAAACAACGAGAGATATTGTGTATACCAGTCATTTGCACTACTTGAGCCCCTCCCCTGACTAGGGTTAGCCAGGAAAAGGGGTTGCTGCTGTCCTGGAGCTTGCTGCCTGGGTCAGCAAGAGCTGAGATGGCCTTTTTCTGTTGTTTGATGTCGGAGGCCAGGCTGAAAAGGCCGCTCACGACCCTGACGTAGGACCTAAAGATCTTGAGTTGGGCCATGGGATAGGAGTCACGGGCCCCTCGATAAAGGCTGGCCTCAACCCCTGACACCCCCTTCGGGTCCCAAGGGTCAGGGATGGTGAGGAAAAATGTTCACTTGTCCCGAAATGTCAACTTGTCACACGTGTCACTCCTAACCAGTTGCACAGAGGAAGTGGGCTGCTGCCAGAGGGTTCCTCCATTGTCCGGATGGGTTCAGTGCATGTTGCAGTAGTGATAAGGAGAGCCTCCATTGGTCTCAACCCAAGTGGATCAACAGACATCCTTTGATCATATACGAAACAAATGATTAGGTACAGAGGGGGGTATTTTTGGGGAATGCTTTGGAAGGAGAAGTTAAAGGTTACTTGGCTTTGGCACCCCAGGGGCTGGCAGTCTACTGTGGCTATGGTAAGGGAGCCCCCGCTCCTTTCTTGGGCCCTGCTATTTCCTTGGGTCCAGGTCTCGGAAAGGTAGAATCTCCACTGGAATGGATTGGTGGGGGGAGTTTGGGCACGAGTCTTACCTAGACTTGGGAGGACTAGATGGCCGAGGAAGGCTAGGCAGAGGGCCGTTACCTGTTCGCGTTGAGTCGTAACTTGGTAGGGGTAACAACCTGAGTGTTCCAATTGGAATCATGTTGGGTGGGCGCCTTTTTCAGCTGGGACAGGTGATACCAGGAGGGAAGACCAAGGAGCTTGGCAGCGGTGGGAGTGGTGAGGATTACAGTGTATGGTCCTTCCCACTGAGGAGATAAGGCTTGGGGTTGCAGCTGCTTGACCAGGACCAGGTCTTCAGGTGCTACGACAGTGGGATTCTCAAGGTTTGGGGAAGCGGGTGCAGGGAGACACCGGTCCATGTGTTTTCTCAGAAGCTCGCAAAGGAGAGTTAAGTAAGGGAGGTAGGAGCCTAAGGGAGGGGAGAGGGCTGGCAGCCCCTGGAAGAGAAACGGGCGTCAGTACAGTAGCTCAAAAGGGCTGAGCCCTGTGGGGGCCCACGGAGCTGCCCTAAGACGAGTGAGAGCCAAGGGAAGGAGAGTCACCTACGAGAAGCAGGTTTCTAGAGTGAGTTTGGTTAGATGTAGTTTAAGGAGACTGTTTGCACGGTCTACCTTTCCAGATGACTGTGGATGGTAGGAAATGTGGAGCTTCCAAGTAATCTGGAGTGTGGCCACCACCTGCTGGGTGAGTTTAGAAATGAATACCGGACCATTGTCTGATTGGATGGTTCAGGGGAGACCGAACCTGGGGATGATGTGCTCCAGGAGAATGGTTGCCGTGACTTTTGCAGTCTCTGGAGTGGTGGGGAAAGCCTTGATATATCCTGAGGTGTCAACCAAGGTCGGCAGGTAGTGGAATTTTTTATGGCAGGGCATGTGGGTAAAATCAAGTTGCCAATCTTCCCCTGGCTGGTGGCCCCTTAGCTGATGAGTGGGCCCTGGGTGTCTGAGCCTACCTTGGGGGTTAACGGCTGAACGGGTGGCACATTGCTGATGTACCTTCCTAATTTGGGCCTGCAGTGAGGGGAGGTGAAGGATGGGTTCCAGGAAGTTATACATAGCCTTAGGCCCTATGTGGAGAGAGCAGTGTATGTTTGTCAATATATGCACTGCCTGAGTCTGAGGGAGTGCTACTCGACTGTCAATGAACACCCACACATCCTCACTCTGGGTAGCACTGGGATGGGCCATCAGGGTTTGAATTTCCTGGGTAGAGTAGTCGAGGGAATATGTGGGGGAAAGAAAGAGCAAAGGCCCTTGGGTAGGGGAGGAAGTGAGGGCAGTGGCCCATGTGGTGGAATCAGCTAGGTTGTTACCCTGTGACACAGGGTCCTTAAAATGCTGGTGGCTTTTACAGTGGATGATGACTACCTCCTTGGGGGCCTGGAGAGCATCAAGCAACCTCTTTATAAGTGGTCCATTGACTACTGGCGTCCCTTTGGTGGTAAGGAACCCACCCTCTTGCCAGAGAAGGGAGTGGGTGTGTGCAATAAGGTAGGCATATTTAGAGTCCATGTAGATATTAACTCGCTGACCTTCGGAGAGAAGTAAGGCACGAGTAAGGGCAGTGAGTTCAGCCTTCTGGGAGGTGGTGCCTAAAGGCAAGGGCCTGGTTTCGACAGTCTGGGTTGCTGTTACGACAGCGTAGGCCGCCTCACGGCAGCCATCGAGGGTTAAGACAGAACTCCCGTCCACAAACAGGGTACGGTCTGGGTGTTCTAACGGCTGTTAGGAAAGGCCGAGGCGGGCGGGTGGCAAGGCGGTGAGAACCTCCGGGCAGGAATGTGCGGGGGCAGAATCGCACCCTGGTCAAGAGGGTAGCAGGGATTAGAGGGGGAGAAGTGGTGAGGGTGATGTGAGGGTTTTTGACGAATAGCAGGTGGAACTGTTGAAGCCAGGATGGGGTGAGGTGGCTGAGACACTTGTATGTGATGAGATCTGACAGTTGGTGAGAAGAGTAGACAGTGAGAGGATGTCCTAGGGTGAGCTTGAGGGCATCCTTGGTAAGTTCGGTGGCAGCCGCCAGTGCTCGCAGACAAGGTTGCCAGCCCTGGACCGTGGGGTCTAACTGCTTGGAGAGATAGGCCACAGTCTGGTATGTGGACCCAACCGGCTGGGCTAGGAGGCCAGTAGCTACCTTTTGGCACTCCTCAGTGAATAGATGAAAGGGCCGAAGGGGGTTGGGGAGAGAGAGAGCAGGGGCAGAAAGGAGACAGTCCTGAAGCTTCTTGAAAGAGTTGGCAACCAATGAGGGGTCGGACAGCGGTCCGGTGGGCACTTCCTTGGCAGCCTGGTAGAGGGGCTTGGCTAGGACCCCAAAGTTGAGAATCCAATGCCTGAAATACCCTACCAGTCCTAGGAAGGACAAGATCTCTTCCGCATCCTAAGGAGGCTGGAGAGTTTCAATGAGGCTTATTCTATTCACCGTGAGGCTTTTTGTAGTGGGTGTGAGGAGTATACCTAGGTAGGTGACAGTAGTGGTGCAAAGCTGAGCCTTGGCTGGGGTAACCCGGTAACCTTGGTCGCCAAGAAAATTTAAAAGCATAGCGGTATCTGCAAGGGAGCTGTCCCAGGAGCGACTGCATAGCAATAAGTCATCTACATATTGCAATAGTGTGCTGTGGGTAAGGGGACAGAGGACAACATCCTGTGCCAGTGCCTGTCTGAAAAAATGGGGGCTATCTCGGAACCCTTGAGGCAAAACAGTCCAAGTCAGCTGGGAAGAAATATGAGTGTCTGGATCTTCCCGTGTAAAGGCAAACAGAAAGTGACAGTAGGGATGTAAGGGAATGGTGAAGAAGGCATCCTTTAGGTCAAGGACAGTAAAACGAGTGGTATCCAGGGGGAACGCGTGAGAGAAGTGTATGTGTGTTAGGAACAACAGGAAAGGTGGGGACTACTGCCTCATTGATGAGGCGTAGATGCTGCACGAGGTGGTAGGCCCCAGAGCTTTTCTGTACAGGCAGGAAAGGAGTATTGCATGGTGAGTTGGCAGGGACTAGAATGTGTTGTTGGAGCAGGCACGAGATGATGGGTTTTAGCCCGTCGGTGCTCAAGGGAGATAGGGAACTGGGGTCTAGAGGGACACTTGGAGGGGTCCTTTAGCCGGATGTGGACTGGAGTATGATGCTGGGCAATGATCAGGGTGGAGGTGTCCCACACCTTAGGGTTAATGGGGACTGGAAACGGGAGTGGGGGGTCAGCCTGGTAGGGTTTATCGGGTTAGAGGAGGGGGAAGAGGAATGCAAGGTGTGGGGAGGGGTTGGGCCAGAAGTGAACTGAGGCTCCTAGTTTGGAGAGGTGGTCTCGTCCTAACAAGGGGACTGGGCACAAAGGAATGATGAGAAATGAGTGCGAGAAGAGGGAGCCATCTAGGCGGCAAGACAGAGGAGTCTGGGGATAGGTGGAGGGAGTGCCATCAATTCCCGTGACCGTGATGGCGGAGGGGTGGCTGGGGCCACTGAAGGAAGGCAAAACACAGTAGGTAGCCCCCATGTCCATAAGGAAGGATATGGACTTACCCGGTACCTGGAGCATAACGCTGGGCTCGGCGAGAGTAAGAGGGGTTCCCAAGCCTGGGCCTCTTCAATCTTCATCAGTGTCGAGGGGCTGAAAGGTGCCTCCAGTACTTGGAGGAGGGTCGTCACGTGGAAGCGTAGCGACCGTCCTCAGGTTGGGGCAGTCTGACTTCCAGTGGCCCATTTGCCGACAGCTCAGACAGGGGCGAGTTGGCTCCTTAGGGTTGGGGCACTGCTTGGCCCAGTGGCCTTCATTGCTGCACTTGAAGCAGGCACCAGGTGGTACTCGGGGAGTACCTCCTCTCTGAGAGCTCCTGGAGCCGGCTGGGCTCAGGGCTGCTACCAGGGCCTGGGTTTGGAGTTGTACCTTCTGTTTTAGCCTGGCCTGTCGCTGGGCCTCAGCTGCTTCCTCCCTGGAGTTGTAGGCCTTGAAGGAGAGTTTGACTGAATCCTGGATGGGAGTTTGAGGGCCATCCTCCACCTTTTAAAATTTTTTTTGAATATCGGGGACCGACTGAGAAATAAAGTACGTAGCCAAGATAGTTCCTCCTGCGGGGGAGGCAGGGTCAAGGTGGGTGTACTGAATGAGTGCCTCCGTCAAGTCAGTTAAGAAAAACGGCCAGATTCTCATCTGACCTTTGGACTACCTCCTTTAACTTATTAAAGTTGACTGACTTATTGGAGGCTGCCTGCATGCTGGCAAGAAGGCACTGGACCATCACGTCTCGGCGGCGGCGACCTGCCTGCCCAATCTGGTAGTCCCAGTTGGGCTCGGCCGAGGGCACCACCTCGGCGCCAACTGGCATGGCAGGGTCAGTTACATGAACCTGGTCCACGTGCTGCCTGGCTGCCGCTAGGATACACTCCCGTTCCTCAGGGGACAGGGTTGAGGTCATAACGACATGGAGATCATGTCAGGTGAGGTCATACACCTGGCATAGGTATCTGAACTCTTTGATATACCAAGTGGGGTTGGCCAAAAAAGAGCCTGCATGCTCTTCAATTGTAGACAGGTCTGCCAGTGAGAACGGCACATGGATGGGGACCACTCCTTCGGCGCCTGCCACTTCCCGCAAGGGGCACAGGAGGTTGCTCCTGGACTGGGTACGAGCTGAGACCGGCGAGGAGGAGGAGGTAGGAGAGACAGGGTCCGTCAGGTTTGGTGGGGACACAGGAGGGGTGGGGGGAAGGGGTGGTTCCGACGAGGACAGAGACGATGGGTCAGGGTAAGGGGAGGTTGGGCGGGGACCGAAAGGGGACAGGGAAAGAGTATCAGGAGGCTCAGAGAAGGAGGAAGAAGGGGGAGGTTGAGTGGGGGACCGAAGGAGGGACAGGGAAAGAGTATCAAGAGGCTCAGAGAAGGAAGAATCCTTCTTCTTCTTGCTTGAGGGAGTAGATTTTGCGAGCAAGACCTAGGCCAACGAACATCGGACACAGACGTCCAGGCCTGAACAAAAGTCCCAAAAGGCCTGAACATAGGGTACCTCAAACCATTTGCCTAGTCTCTTGCAGAAGTTGGTCAGATCCGTGAGAATGTTAAAGTCTAGAGTGCCCTCTGCAGGCCACTGAGACTGGTTATCCAATCTATACTGCGGCCATGCCACTGTGCAGAATAAGTCGCTTTCGTTTTAGGTCTTGGCTGAGACCTAAAGTCTCGAAATTAGCCAAGAGGCACCCCAGAGGGGATTTTGAGTCTGGTTTGGACTGGGCAGCCCCCATGGTCCTGAGGCGGGCAGTCTGGAGGCAGCGGGAGTGTCCTCTCACTGCCACATGGAGTGCGGGGTACGGTGGCTTCTGGGGAGGTTGGATGTCTCCTAGTCCCCGGTGCTGAGGTCACAGTTGACCAGAGGGAGCCCCCGACGTGGCCACGCGTTTCGGACAGGGATTCCCGGAGGGGACCTGCAGAACAGGGGAAAACTTACCCAGCAGTGATCGAATCAAGTCCTGATTTTTGTGAAACCGGCTCCTGGCACAGAGAGGAGGTACCAGCTCAGAGGAGAGGAGAGCCTACCCGGACCGGCGGGGGACCGGGGGAAGCCTCCTTCCGGGCTTTTGGCACCAATGTAATGTAAATGAAGCCGAGCAAGAAGACACGAGGCAGATGAGAACAAAGGCAGCCTTTATTGGGCTCGCGGGAGAGGTTCACATGTCCTCTAGTGGGAGGGCCGAGGTAGGCGGGGTTTGTAGCTATCAGCTTTCTTGAGGTAGGTTTCGACTTCTGGGGAATAACATGTCCAGGAGCTTGCGCAGAGTGGGGGTTCTTTGGCAGACGCGGGCTTTTTTCGCACACTGACAGTCTTAGCAGGAAGTGAAGGGCAGGCAGTCCTAACAAAGGGCCTGCCATGCCAGGTGATATCACCATGTTGGGTCTAGATTCCTGCCTAACAACTACAATCCTCTTGATGTTCATAATGTATGTCATCAAAATGAATACTCTTCACTTTAGAGGCTTATATTTTCTGAAAGATTTTTGACGTAATTGCATGTATAATGCTTTTATTAAGTATGAACTCTGATGTTGAGTGAGATGTGAACGGGTATTAATGGCTTTTTCACATTCTGTATATTTGACTTTTTTTTTTCTAGTACAAATCCTTTCCTGTGCAATAAGGTGTAAGCATTGGTTACAAGTTTTGCCACATGCTAAAACACTTGTAGGTTTTAGTATGAATTATCTTATGTACAATGAAGTGTGACAACTTTTAAAGGGTTTGTTACATTCTTCAGATTTCTAAGATTTCTCACCAGTATAATTTCCTTTATGTTTAGAAAAATTTGAGGTGTTTTCAAAATCACAGTTACATCTTTTAGGTTTGTAGAGTTTCTCACCAGTATGAATTTTCTTATGTGCAGTAAGGTGTGAGGACTGGTTAAAAGCTTTGCCACATTTTTCACATTGGTAGGGTTTCTCTCCAGTATGAATTCTCTTATGTCTAGTAAGCTGTGAGGACCGGTTAAAGGCTTTGCCACATTCTTCACATGTGTAGCGTTTCTCTCTAATATGAATTTTCTTATGTTCAGTAAGTTTTGAGGATGGGTTAGAAGTTTTGCCACATTTTTCACATTGGTAGGGTTTCTCTCCAGCATGAATGCTCTTATGTCTAGTAAGGTGTGAAGAATTATTAAAAGCTTTGCCACATTCTTCACATTTGTAGGGCTTCTCTCCAGTATTGAATATCTTAGTGTTGTAAGGTTGCACGGACCGCGTAAAGGCTTTGCACACATTCTTCACGTTTTGTGGGCTCTCTCTCCAGTATGAATCTCTTTATGTGTGTATGTGTGCAGCGACTGAGGAATTAAAGGCTTTCCACTTCTCTCCATTTGTAGGCTTCTCTCAGTACGAATTCTCTTATGTCATGCTGAGGTGTGAGGGCTGGTGGAAAGTTTTGCACATTCCTTACATTTATTGAGTTTCTCTCTAGTATTGAATGTAATTATGGTGTTGTAAGGTTGAGGCTGATTAAAGGCTTTGGCCACATTCTTCAATTTGCTAGGGCTTCTTCTGTATGCATCTATCTTTGTGTAGTAGGTTGAGGGCGGTTAAAGGCTTTGCCACATTCTTCACATTTGTAGGGCTTCTCTCCAGCTATGAATTATCTTATGTGCTGGTAAGGTGCTGAGGGCCGGTTAAGGCTTTACACATTCTACTCACATTTTGTAGGCATTTCTCTCCAGTTGAATTATCTTATGTCTGGTAAGGTGTGAGGGCCGCTTAAAGGCTTTCACTTCTTCAATTGTTTAGGCTTTCTCTCAGTTGAATTATCTTATGTCTGGTAGTGTGAGGACGCTTAAAGGCTTACACATTCTTCACCATTGTAGGCTTTCTCTCCAGTATGAATAACTCTTATGTCTGGTAAGGTGTTGAGCCGCTTAAGGCTTTACCACATTCTTCACATTTGGTAGGCTTTCTCTCCAGTATTGAAACTATTTAGTTGCTGAGGTGAGGGCCTGGTGAAAGCTTTGCCACAATTCCTCAGATAATGTCATTGAGTTTCTCTCTAGTATGAATTATCTTATGTTGTAGTAAGGTGAGACCGTAAAGGCTTTGCCACATTCTTCATGTTTGTAGGGATTCTCTCCAGCTATTAAATTTATTTATGTGTTGTAATGTGCTGCGACAGGTTAAAGGCTTCACTACATTCTTCACATTTGTAGAGTTTCTCTGTAGTGTAAATTATCTTATGTGTAGTAAGGTTTGTGAACTGGTTACAGGCTTTGCCACATTCTTCACATTTGTACGGTTTCTCTCCACTATGATTTCTTTTATGTTTAGTAAAGATTAAGGATCCATTAAAGGCTTTTCCACAGTCTTCACATTTGTAGAAATTTACTCTAGTACAAGTTATTTTATGTTGAGTTAGGTTTGAAAACATGTAAAATGATTTGCCAAATTCTTTACATGTAAAAGGTTTTGTTCTGGTGTGTCTTATCTTATGTCCATTTAAATTTGAAAATTTATGAAAGATTTTCATATATTCATCACAATGAAATAGTTTGCTCTGGGTAGCTGGCAAACATTGGTTAAGTCCATTGTAACCTCCTTTTTGCAACCTGCACTCATCCACACTTTTACTACATTTTCTTAACTGTAAATTCTCATGTTCATATTTTCCATATCTTCTCAGTGTCACTTTTTGGAAAGAATCTTTTATGTTCTGCTCTGGTGAAAAGTCTTGGGCAAAATGAGAACAAGTAACTGAAAGAAATAAAAATAACAAATGACTTCACTTGACAGACTCTAAATATACTTTACAAATCCAACCTATACCATTATACAAATTACATAAGCAAGATGGCATAGCAAAATACCAAAGGCCCTAATTTCTTCTTTTTTTTTTTTTTCTGAGATGGAGTCTCAATCTGTCACTTGGGTTGGTCTGCAGCAGCGTGATCTCAGCTCACTGCAAACTCTGCCTCCCAGATTCAAGCAATTCTCTTGCCTCAGCCTCCTGAGTAGCCAGGATTACAGGCATGCACCACCATGCCCAGCTAATTTTTGTATTTTTAGTAGAAAAGGGTTTCACCATGTTGGCCAGGCTGGTCTCAAATTCCTGACCACCTCAGCCTCCCAAAATGCTGGGATTACAGGCATGAGCCACTGTGCCCAGCCCAAAGGCCTTAATTTCTTAATAGAAATATAAATGTAACAAAAACACATTGACCAAAATACATTTGTGGAAAATTTATAAATTAGTTAAGTGTGTGAGCAGAATGCAAAGAGCCACATAGAAAGAAAAGTCTGTTACATTTACCCAACACAGATCTTTCTGCTCCCCAATATAACATAATACCTTTAAAATTGCCAACTTCAATTATTTTGCATATAGACGTATACCTGAGAGCGGGTAATTTATAAAGAAAAAAGGTTGGCAGGATGCGGTGGCTCATGCCTGTAATCACAGCACTTTGGGAGGCCAAGACAGGCGAATCAACTGAGGTCAGGAGTTTGAGACCAGCCTGACCAACATGGTGAAACCCTGTCTCTACTAAAAATACAAAATTAGCCAGGCATGGTGGTACATGCCTGTAATCCCAGCTACTTGGGAGGCTGAGGCAGGAGAATCACTTGAACCAGTGAGGTGGAGGTTGCAGTGAGCCAAGATTGTGCCACTGCAGTCCAGCCTAGGTGACAGAGTGAGACTATGTCTCAAAAAAAAAAAAAAAAAAAAAGAAAAGGAAAGAAAAAAAGAAAAAAGGTTATTTGGCACACACTTTGGCAGACTGTACAAGAAGTGTGTGCCAGCATCGGCTTCTGGTGAGGGTTTCACAAAGCTTACAATCATGGTGAAATGCAAAGAGTAACTGAACATATCACATGGCAAGGGACAGAGCAAGTGTGAAATAATGAACCAGTTCTCATTTAAATTAACAGAGGGTAAAGTTTTTGATTACCAAGAGGGTGATGTCAAGCCATTCATGAGAAACTTGCCCCCGTGACCCAAACATCTCCCACCAGGTTCTGCATCCAACATTGAGGACTGCATTGCAGCATAATATTTGGGGAATGTGAACATTTAGGTTATATCATAGACCAACAAGGCTTGACAGACATGTAAAAAACTTTCCAGTTAAAAGCAAGAAAATACACAATATTCTTATCTGCATCTGGTGTATTCTGTTAGGATACACAACAAGTCTTATTAAATTTAAGAATACCAGGTGGGTGCTGTGGCTCATGCCTATAATTTCAACACTTTGGGAGACCAAGATGGGAGGATCTCTTGGGGTCAGAAGTTTGAGACCAGCCTAGGCAACATAGTAGTACTCTGTCCCTACAAATAATCAATAAATTAGCCAGGCATGGTAGTGTATCTCTGTAGTCCCAGCTACTCAGGAGGCTGAGGTGAAAGAAGCACTTGAACCCTGAAGGTTGAGGCTGCAGTAACTGCACTCCAGTCTAGGTAACAGAAAGAGATCCTGTCTCAAAACAACAACAACAACAAATAAATGTAAGAAAATAAAAATTATACACTGAATGTTTTCTGACTAAAACTGAATGAAACTGGAAATTGAGAGCACGAGTAAAACTGGCACATCCAAATATATATGAAAATAACACATACTCTTCAACATAGTTTTACTCAAGGGTCAAAAAATTTAATTTTTCAAAGATGTCTGTACAACTTACAGTAATGAATACATTCAATATAATTTCTATAAAATCCCCAAAGCACAATTTTACAAGAATATTGTTTAAAATTTTAAATTTGATTATAAACTACAGCCAAACACTCATGTGTGAGGTGTTACATATCTAGATTTTAAAATATATTCATAGCTACAAATACAAGGTGGTACTGACACAAAGACAGATAAACAGATGAAAAAACAGAATAGAGAGCCCAGAAATACACTCTTTGGTATATGATTAAATAATCTTTTACAATGTTGCCATGAGCACACAATAGAGAAAAGACAATCTCTTCAAAAAATCATGTTGAAAACTGGACACCAACACTGATAAAGCTGGATTCTTTCTTTGTATCATATACAAAAAATATTTTAAATAAAATACTTAAATATATAAAAATTACTAACAAATCTCTTAGAAAAAAAGAGAAATGATGTGATGTTGGTCTTGGCACCATTTTTTTTTTGATATGACAAATGCATGAACAACAAAGAAAAAAGTAACTACACTACATTTCAAAATTTCCACACATCAAAAAAAACTAGAGTGACAATACCTTGTAGAAAATAAGCAAAAATATTTGCAAATTATATGTGATAAGAGTTAACTGTAGGGAGCTAAAGACCCAAGGGTCATGACCAACTCAGCATTCCACTGAAGGCTATGTGATCAAACAGCAAACTGTTTATCATGAGTGCAGGATGTAGGCAAATTCACATCTGTGCCTGCCACCAGAAGGTTTGCTGAGGGCAGTCACTCCCTGGTGCCGTGCCGTGCTCCTTGAGGTTATCTACTGGAATATCTGGAGACTACTGTTCAAAGAATGCAGTCATGCAAGCCTGCCCTAGGTGACTGACAACCACCCCCTTCTCCCTTCTCCCTATCTCTTTTACTCAATAAATACAAAGGGCTATAGAAGTTCAGGGCCCTTGTTCACTAGAAGCAAGGAGCCCCCTGACCCCTTCTTCCAAATATACTCTTTTGTTTTTGTCTTTATTCCCGCATTCACCTTCCTTTGTTCAGTCAAGCAAGGTCCATGGCAGTTAATACTGAGAATATATAAATAAGTCTTAAATGGACTAATAATTGAAATTAGTTTTCATCAAAAAAAAAAAAATACAAA
This sequence comes from Rhinopithecus bieti, assembly GCF_001698545.2. Lineage (NCBI taxonomy): Eukaryota > Metazoa > Chordata > Mammalia > Primates > Cercopithecidae > Rhinopithecus > Rhinopithecus bieti. The sequence continues at coordinate 289,775 of NW_016811565.1, read as the reverse complement.
ATGGGAAAAGCATTTGAAAGGACACAGGAAATTACATTTGTACAGAAATGCATAAAAATCACATGAAAAAATCAACTCAAACCAATTAGAATGGCCACTATCAATTTTTTAAAAACATTAAAACTGTTGATGAACTGAAAACCTGTTACTGTTGGTGTAAAACAAGGATGCAGCCACTGTTTTTAAATGTTATAAATGTTACTCAAATAATTCAAAATGGAATTATTAAAACCAACAATTCAATTTGTAAATTGATATGCAAACTCTGCAATGTAGGACCTAGAAGGCATATCTGAACACTGATGTTTACTGTAGCAGTATTAACAAAACCCAAAAGACTTGAAGCAACCCTTTCTTGACTTATAAATACATCAAAAAATATAACATATAAGTACAATGGAGTATTATTCAGCCTTAAAAAAAATATTGACACACTTTAAGACAAACTTTGAAAATATTATGTCACCTGAAATAAGCCAGTAACAAAATGATGGATACTATATGATCTCATTTATAGGAGATATCTTAAGTAGTTACACTCATAAAAACAGAAAGTAGAAGGATATTTGTCAAGGGCTGGAGAAAGGGTAAAATGTTCAGCTGTTACTTAACGGATATTGAGTTTTAGTTTTACAAGATGTAAAATTTTTAGAAGTCTTTTGCATAACAATGTGAATATACTTAACATGCCTGATATGTACAGCTTTTTTTTGAGACAGGGTCTCATTCTGTCACGAAAGGCAGAGTGCAGTGGCACAATTATGGCTGAGTGTAGCCTCAAATTCTCAGACTCAAGTAATCTTCCTCTCTCAATCTTTCAAAGAGCTGGGACCACAGTTGCATACAACCATGCCTGGGTTAAAAAAAAAAAAAATTGTAGAGAGGGAATCTCCATATGTTGCCCAGGCTGGTCTCAAACTTTTGGAATCAAGCAATCCTCCTGCCTTAACATCCCCAAATTCTGGGATTACACATGTAAGCCACAACCATGCCTGGCCCTGAAATGTACGCTTCAACAGACTTAAGACGGTAAATTTTATGTTATGTCTTTTACAATTAATTTTCTCAAAACAAATCTGAAAAAACACAGAATCATAAATCTTTTCATAAATTATCTTCAAATCACAAAAGTGTTTCTCTCACACAGAGCAAATATATATTCATCATTAAACACATGGTGAAAATAAAACTATTTCCATGACTACTCAATTAGACAAGATAAAACAACCACTGAAAATTAAGAAAATAAAAAAGTCGGCGGCGGGGGGCAGTGGGCCAGGCACAGTGGCTCATGCCAGTAATCTCAGCACTTTGGGAGACCGAGGTGAGCAGATCACCTGAGGTTGGAAGTTTGAGACCAGCCTGGCCAATATATGAAACCCCATCTCTACTAAAAATACAAAAATTATCTGGGTGTGGTGACATGCGCCTGTAATCCCAGTTACTTGGGTGGCTGAGACTGGAGAATTGCTTGAACCTGGGAGGCAGAGGTTGCAGTTAGCCGAGATCATGCCATTGCACTCCAGCTTGGGAGACAGAGTAAGATTCCATCTCAAAAAAAAAGAAACAAAAAGAAAAAGAAAAAAAAAATCAACTAAGAAAGAATATATACAAGATAAGTCATAACCAAAATTGCGGTTATATTTATAGATAAACACACAAATATATATATATTGTCATTGTGATAGACATGTGGCTGATGTATCTCTTAAGTAAATCCCACATTGACTTAAAATGTACAAACAGAATGGCAAATTGTCTGAAATTATAATACATATGTAAAACTAAAAAGCACAAGAAACTAATATTAAGAAACCTACACTAAAAAAACACACTAGTATGAACCATAAAACAATAATGAGAGAAATGTTTACTCAAAATATGGTTTGCAGCCAGGTGTGGTGGCTCACGCCTGTAATCCCAGCACTTAGGGAGGCTGAGGTGGACAAATCACCTGAGGTCAGAAGTAGGAGACCAGCCTGGCCAACATGGGGAAACCCCATCTCTACCAAAAATATGAAAATCAGCCAGGCCTCGCGGAATGTGCCTGTAGTCCCAGATACTCCGGAGGCTCAAGTGGTAGGATCCCTTGAACATGGGAGGCAGAGATTGCAGTGAGCTGAAATCACTCCACTGCACTTCAGCCTAGGCAACAGATTGAGACTGCATCTCCAAAAAAAAAAAAAAAGACCAGGCGCAGTGGCTCACACCTGTAATCCCAGCACTTTGGGAGGCTGAGGTAGGTGGATCATCTGAGGTTGGGGGTTCAAGACCAGCCTGACCAAAATGGAGAAACTCCGTCTCTACTGAAAAAAAAGTACAAAATCAGCCAGGCATGGTGGCATATGCCTGTAATCCCAGCTACTAGGGAGGCTGAGGCAGGAGAATTGCTTGAACCTGGCAGGTGGAGGCTGCAGTGAGCCGAGACTGCGCCATTGCACTCCAGCCTGTGCAACTGCACTCCAGCCTGTGCAATAAGAGCAAAACTCCACCTCAAAAAAAAAAAAAAAAAAAAAAAAGAAAGATGTGGTTTGCAATACTGATGCACCATTAAAAATTTCTCTAAATAGGCCGGGTGCGGTGGCTCACACATGCAATCCCAGCACTTTGGGTGGCTGAGATGGGTGGATCACCTGAGGTTGGGAGTTCAAGACCAGCCTGACCAACATGGTGAAACCCCGTCTCTACGAAAAATACAAAATTAGCCAGCCAGTTTGGCACATGGATGCAACCCTAGCTACTCGGGAGTCTGAGGCAGGAGAATCGCTTCAACCTGGGAGGCAGAAGTTGCAGTGACCCTAGACTGCGCCATTGTACTCTAGCCTGAAGACAGAGTAAGNGGTGAAACCCCGTCTCTACGAAAATACAAAATTAGCCAGCCAGTTTGGCACATGGATGCAACCCTAGCTACTCGGGAGTCTGAGGCAGGAGAATCGCTTCAACCTGGGAGGCAGAAGTTGCAGTGACCCTAGACTGCGCCATTGTACTCTAGCCTGAAGACAGAGTAAGATTCCGTCTCAAAAAAAAAAAAAAAAAAAAATTCTATTCTCTAAATCACTATAATATGTGACTGTGTACTCACAGAAGGCAGGTATTTTGAATAACTGGCATGTGCTCCACGGCAGTAAAATTTCAAAGAAAATGAAGTGCAATCATAAACAGAAGATTCTAATGAAAACATTTTAATAAATAAGCATTTAAAAGAAACTAACGAGAAACTTTTAATAAATAAGCATTTAAAAGAAACTAGAGACAATTTTTTTTTTTTTTGAGACAGAGTCTTGCTGTCACCCAGGCTGGAGTGCAGTGGCACAGTCTCCGCTTACTGCAACCTCTGCCTCCCGGGTTCATGCCATTCTCTTGCCTCAGCCTCCTGAGTAGCCGGGACTACAGGAGCCTGCCACCATGCCTGGCTAATTTTTTTTTTTTGTTATTTTTTGTAGAGACGGGGTTTCACCATGTGAGCCTGGATGGTCTCTATCTCCTGACCTCGTGATCTGCCCACTTCGGCCTCCCAAAGTGCTGGCATTACAGGCGTGAGCCACCGCACCGTGTCTGAGGTTGGGAAATTGCTTCAGGCCAGGATTTCAAAACCAGCCTGGGTTATGTAGCAAGACTCAATCTCCAAATTAAGTGCCTTTAGGAGAGCTTTGAGACCCACGGAGGGAGTTGTGAAACTGCTAATGCCCAATTCTGAGGAGTGCTCCTTTCCAGAAGGCAGGTGGCAAACTACAGAACTCCAGTTTTTCAGTATAGACCAGGAAATGGCCTACCCAACTTGGTCTTCTGATAGTTCTGAAGTTACCCTGTAATCATCTCATACTTTTCCCAGCCACAGTCTGTAAGAGGTCACACCCTTTCAGAGGCCTTGAGAAAGATACCCACTTATAGCCATGCAGCAGGCCTGCAGACCTTGGCCTTTACTGTGGTCCCTGAAGCAGTTCAATGACTCAGTTTCAGATACTTGAGCCACAGTTCACAGCCGGTTCTGCCTATGTTGAAACCCACTCAGTGACCTCGAAAAATCCTCTCTGATACACAGTGAATGCCATACTCATCCACATTCTTAAATAAGACTTACCATATACAGACCTGACTGCAGAAACCTGCCCTAGTGTCTGCCCTACAGGTCAGTCTTGAGAGAAATTCAGTCTGTCCAAAAAATAAAATGTGAATTACAACTACCCAAACCCCTTGTAAGAAGCTAACTGAAGGTAGACCCCAGTGCAGACCCAGCAGCCTTGTGACCAAGCTACATCCCCTTTCCACTACAAACCCAGAGGGCATCGCATTACCCTGGGGGCCCAATAAAAGATCTTTACCTTCTGAAAACAGGTTATAAAAACTTGAAGAGGTGTTTGCTTTTTCAAGTTTAAAGACACTAATACAAAACTGCATTTTGCCTATTGTCAATGCTTCTATTTTAACAAAGAACATTAAGTATGTGGCAAAAGAATTAGTCAAAAAAATGAAAAAGAACCATTGAAACTGAAGACAAGGGCCAGGCATGGTGGCTCATGCCTGTAATCTCAGCACTTTGGGAGGCCGAGGCGGGTGGATCACAAGGTCAGGAGTTCAAGACTAGCCTGGTCAACATACTGAAACCCATCTATACTAAAAATACAAAAAGTAGCCAGGCATGGTGGTGCGTGCCTGTAGTCCCAGCTATTTGGGAGGCTGAGGCAGGATAATTGCTTGAACCTGGGAGGCAGAGGTTGCTGTGAGCCGAGATTGTGCCACTGTACTCCAGCCTGGGCAAGAGACTGAGACTCTGTCTCAAAAAAGAAACAACAACAAAAAAATCCTATTTACGACAGCATTAAAATAAATTTCTGAGAAGAAATGTAATCAAAGAGGTAGAAAATCTTTACAATGAAAGATATATGAAAGAAACTAGAAAAGACACAAATAAATTTAGAAATATTTCATGTCTATAGATTGAAAGAATAAATACTGTTAAAGTGCCATGTTGGCCAGGCGCGGTGGCTCACGCCTGTAATCCCAGCACTTTGGGAGGCTGAGGCAGGCAGATCAGGAGGTCAAGAGATGGAGACCATCCTGGCCAACATAGTGAAACTCTGTCTCTTAGCATACTAAAACAAAACATAGCTGGGCGTGGTGGTGAGCTCCTGTTCCAGCTACTTGGGGGGCTGAGGCAGGATAATAGCTTGAACCTGGAAGGGAGAGGTTTCAGTGAGCCAAGATTGTGCCACTGCACTCCAGCCTGGCGAAAGAGCGAGATTTCGTCTCAAAATAAAAAGTGCCATGTTAATGGCACTTAGATCTATAGATTCAAAAAATGGCACTGGGATCTATAGATCCAATAAACTCCCTATCAAAATTCCAGTGGCGTTTTACAGTAATTAAAAATACAAGTCTAAAATTTACATATGAAACTACAATAAACTTTGAATAGTGAAAGCACTCTTGAGAAAATAAAAACAAAGCTGAACGACATCATACTTTATAATTTCAAACTATATTTGAAGACTATAGTAATACAAACAGGATGGAATGTGCAGAAAGAGGAACAAAAACCTACTTCTCTCACACATTTCAGAGATGATGTAAAAAGAGAACTTAAAAAATAGTTTAACATAGAGTTTCTCAAAATTATGCAGGTATCTGTGTGTCCCCCAAAACAATGGAAAAGCACTCAGATTGTGCAGTCTCTTATATGCCATTAAGAAGACTTTGGTTCTCACTCTAAATTAGAAGGCAGATCACTGAAGGGAAAGCGGAGTCCTAAGAGAACTTAAAAGCATAAGACAGAAGACGCTCTTATGTGAGAGCAAAACAGAAAAACTCAGCCAGGTGCTGTGGCTCATGCCTGTAATCCCAGCACTTTCAGAGGCCAAGGCGGGTGAATCACCTGAGGTTAGGAGTTCAAGACCAGCCTGGTCAACACACAGTGAAACCCCGTCTCTACTAAAAAAAATACAAAAATTAGCTGGGCATGGTGGCGCACACCTGTAGTCCCAGCTACCTGGGAAGCTGAGGCAGGAGAATCGCTTGAACCCCGGAGGTGGAGGTTGCAGTGAAGCCGAGACTGTGCCACTGCACTCCAGCCTGGGTGACAGAACGAGACTCCATCTCTCAAAAGAAAAAAAAAAAGAAAAGAAAAACTTGGGCTTTCCAGAAGTGAGCTGAGATTGAGATTGTGCCACTGCACTCCAGCCTGGGTGACAGAGTAAGACTCCATCTCTCAAAGGAAAAAAAAAGAAAAGAAAAGAAAAACTCAGGCTTTCCAGAAACTATTTCCTTTGGAACATAGCTTCCCAAATCACATTATTAAGGACTAGCTTTTTCTTTGACTTTTAAACCGTTCATCTATGTTATCTGTTGTATTCACTTTCACTCTCACCTACCTGGGGGTTTGGCCACTATCCTATGTCTCTTTCTAGTCCAAGGCTCTTTTTCTTGCTCCAGACAGGTGATCAGATCTGGCTTAGAGACAGCAATACCTGTTTTATTGAAAATAAATAACATAAATCTTGCTCATATTCTCTAATCACCAACATGGCAATGTGCTCAGTAAAGAGGGTGAAACAGAAGATTCTTGTAAATCAATTCCAAAATACTAATTTATAAAAGAAATTTCTAAATATTTAGAAAATATTTTAAATTTGTTAGTTCTTAATTTCACTGTCCAGTACAACAAATCAAAAATTAGTGTTGGCAATTAGATTTTAAAGTGTGGGCAATAATATTTTATGCCACTAAACTTCTGGAATTACCACTCTAATCTAGAGTGAAGAATACAGATTAGCTCAGGAATGCAGAAAGTTCAGGGCAAGATGAAACAGCTTAAAGAAATTCTTTTCTACAGACATGAAACCCTAAGATTTTTATAAAAACAGGGATCTGAAACTCACTTATGCAAAGCATAAATTACCTAAAACATTACACAAAAAAGAAAATAAAACCTTTAGGATATAATAGGAATTCTGTATTGAAGTTATCCTCACCCAAGAAGACCAGGTTTCTGTAGTTCTCTAACATCACATTCCTATATAAATTCTGCTGTGCAGTGTCCAGGCATTGCCACTCCTCCAGAGAGAATTCTATGGCCACATCCCTAAATTTCAGTGGTTCCTGAAAATCACACACACACATACACATACGTATTTACAAAGTGGCCATGGAAAGAATTTATAATTTGATTCAAGGTAAAATAACAAAGTGAAGAAAACTGGTTCTGACTTACATAAATGACTGAAATTATTCAATAAAATAATTTTTTTTTTACACAGGAACATTCTCTGATCTATTCTCTATGAGAAAAGAAAGTGGTATTAGATCTATAACACCAGACCTAAATAAATCACCAGTCAGAATGGTAATTATTAAAAAGTCAAGAAACAATAAATGCTGGTGAGGCTGTGGAGAAATATGAATGCTTTTACAATGTTGGTGGGAATGTAAATTAGTTCAACCATTGTGGAAGACAGTGTGGTGATTCCTCAAGGATCTAGGACCAGAAATACCATTTGACCCAGTGATACCATTCCGGAGTATATACTCCCAAGAATATAAATCATTCTACTATAAAGACACATATGTTTATTGCATCACTGTTCACAGTAGCAAAGATATGGAACCAACCTAAATGCCCATCAATGACAGAATGGATAAAGAAAATGTGGTACATACACAACCATGGAATACTATGCAGCCATAAAAAGGAATGAGATCATGTATTTTGCAGGGACATGGATGCAGCTGAAAGCTATTATCCTCAGAAAACTAACACAGGAACAGAAAACCAAACACTGTATGTTGTCACTCATTAGTAAGAATTGAACAACGAGCACTCATAAACACAAGGAGAGAAACCACATACACCCGGGCCAGTCGGGGTGTGGGGGGACGAGGAGAGAAAGAGCATTAGGATAAATAGCTAATGCATGCTGGGCTTAAAACCTAGATGATGGGTTGATAAGTACAGCAAACCACCATGACACATGTATACCTATGTAACAAACCTACACGTTCTGCACTTGTATCCCAAAACTTAAAGTAAAATAGAAAAAAAAATATATTATAAAAGACTATACTTAGAAATAAATAACAAAAATTTTTCAATTTTTTTTTTTTTGAGTTGCAGTCTCGCTCTGTCACCCAAGCTGGAGTGCCATGACATGATCTTGGCTCACTGCAACCTCTCTCTCATGGGTTCAAGCAATTCTCCAACCTCAGCCTCCAGAGTAGCTGGGATTACAGATGTCCATCACCACACCCGGCTAATGTTTGTATTTTTAGTAGAGACAGGCTTTCACCATGTTGGCCAGGCTGGTCTCAAACTCCTCACCTCGTGATCCACTTGCCATGGCCTCCCAAAATGCTGGGATTACAGGCATGAGCCACCTCAACCGGCTTATAAAAGTTATAGTTAAAAGTGCTGAGATACAACAAAAGAAAAAAGAAAAAAGATTATGTTACAGGGCACTGTGCCTGAGATAACACATTATGTAATTTAATTTTTATAACACCCTGAGAGCTGGTACTGCTTAATAATTCCCAGGATTTAGATTAAAAGTCCAGCATTTTTATTTCTTCTGTTTCTCTGTCATTGATTTTTTTTAAAAAAAATATAAACAATAAAAGTTAAATATAGACAGAGAGAAATGCAGAAGGAATTTAATGTATTTTAGAAAATTTATATTCTTCCAATTTTAGTATATGTGCTGCCGAAGCGAGCACAGAAAAATTTATATTATGTTTACTTTTTTGTGACTTGTGGAGCAACTCCTAGATCTGTAGGAATAGAAAACAAGTTGCTAGATAGAATGCAAGTACTAGTTTCAATAAAAAATTATAACCCTAAAATATATACTTTATTTTTAAAATTTATTTGCTTTTGTGTTTCAGGAATTGTAAGCACCAGCTCTAGAAAGGCAGCAGAATTCACCAGTCAAAACTCTGATCTCCACTAATCAGTTCTATGAGGCAACACCTCAGGGTAGGGCCAGACCTATATAAGGCCTCCAAAAAGGTGAACTTGAGCAGAACTGGGGCAGCGAGTGGACTCTATGTAGAATTCTGTTCTCTATGCTACTGGGATATTTCCAGTTCTGTTTTTCCTAAACTTACCTTAAAAAAAAAATTTAAATCTCAGAGTTTGTATAATTTTAACCTTTCTTAGAAACTGCCCTATCAATTATATGTAACATATACTAATAAGCAATTTAAACAAATTTATAAAGGTTTTCTAGGGTAATTTTATTAAAAGATAAATATGTAATAACAAGGTAAAAGAAATAAATATCCCTTCAGGTGATGACATCACAAGTCACAATTATATAAAGAAAGTGGCACAAATAGAGCCCAAGTTTTCTGCACACATCTGTTTATTGTACCAATTATATGATGTTTAATTTAACCATTTATCCAGCTGTTAGTCTAGACTAAAATCTCCTGGATTGTAGGGACCATGACTGCTTCATCTATTTTTCTAATGGCCATATGAAACGAAAACAATTTAGCCGGGCGTGGTGGCACATGTCTGTAATTACAACTACTCGGGAGGCTGCCTCCAACAGCCTGGCCTCGTGTTCTGCCCGCCTCAGCCTCCCAAAGTGCTGGGATTACAGGCATGAGCCACCGCGCCAACTCTTTTGACTCCCATACATTTTTTATTTTATTTTATTTTATTTATTTATTTTTTTTTGAGACGGAGTCTCGCTCTATCGCCCAGGCTGGAGTGCAATGGCCGGATCTCAGCTCACTGCAAGCTCTGCCTCCCGGGTTTACGCCATTCTCCTGCCTCAGCCTCCCGAGTAGCTGGGACTATAGGCGCCCGCCACCTCACCCGGCTAGTTTTTTGTATTTTTTAGTAGAGACGGGGTTTCACGGTGTTAGCCAGGATGGTCTCGATCTCCTGACCTCGTGATCCACCCGTCTCGGCCTCCCAAAGTGCTGGGATTACAGGCTTGAGCCACCGCGCCCGGCACATTTTTTAATAGAAGGAAAGAGAAACCGGAACGCCACGGGCCAAAGCTCTTCCCATTCATGAACCCGGCATACGTCTGTATTCCTCCCTGACTACCCTCCCGTGGTCCCTGCACAATCCGGGAGAGACCCCGCGTTGCAGGTGCGGAGCCGTCCAGAGAGAGCTGCAGGCCAGGACGCAGGCACTGACTAGGGAACAGACAGGACGCCCGGGGGGTTGGCTGGCTGCGCAGCCGCCATCTTACCGTCGAAGGGGACTGAGGCCGACCTGGGCGAGAACTCAGGGTGCAGACTGTGGAACTGACTGCGGGGAAGCCTGAGTCCCGCCATAGCCCCTTCCCGTCTCTCGGGATGTCGGACCCGGCATTCTCACCATTTCTAGGTTTCCGGGGGCCCTGGCGTCTTAGCTATGGATCTCCAATAACTGCAGGTCACTGAGCCACAGAGACTGGGCCTCTAGAAGGAGAGGACACAGAGCAGTGAAGTCGAAACCTCGAGCTCCGGCTGGAGAGACACAAAGGCCCCGCCAAACCCGGAAGCCGCCCTGTCCGCTCTACGTGCATTCCTGATTGGACAGTTCCCAGCCCAGCGTCCCTGATTAGATAATAAGTAAAACTCCACCCCCTCAGGTCCTGAATGACAGAAGACGTGATCAGATGCTCGGCTGAATGAAGACTAACAGCCTAAGTTGCAGCCTTTTTAGACAGGGCTCCCTCCCAGAGCTGAGCCGGGCCCACCCAAAAGGGTATTTGCCTTTAACCTTCTGTGTAAGTCACATGCATTTCAAATAATGGACTAGATAGCTATTCAAAAATAAATACATATATAATAACGATTATTTTAAAATTTCAACTTTTATGACCGTCCTGGTTTCTGGCAGCCATAGTCCCTACCCTGACAGCCCCCAGCCCAGATGGCATTCAAATCTGCCTGGATGGGCTTGAAGCCCGTCACTCACCCGCTCTTTAGCACTGCCTTGTGTTGGTTACTCAGGCCCTGGGGGAGGAGGTGGGGATTGTAGATCGAGGGTGGGAACCACCTCACACCCAGAGTTCACCTGGTCTCAGGCCAGCAAGCAAGCCCATGAAGCACAGCTCTAGACCCTGAGCCTTGGCACCTCCAGCTGCACTTTCTATTTATATATCAGGTTTTTTTTTTTTTTAATTTTATTTATTTATTTTTAGACGGAGCCTTGCTCTGTTGCCCAGGCTGGAGTGCAGTGGCACAATCTCAGATCACCACAACCTCTGCCTTACGGGTTCAAGCGATTCTCCTGCCTCAGCCTCCTGAGGAGCTGGGACTACAGGTACGTGCCACCATGCCTGGCTAATTTTTGTATTTTTAGTAGAGACGGGGTTTCACTATGTTGGCCAGGCTGGTCTTGAACTCCTGACCTCGTGATCCACACCCCTCAGCTTCCCAAAGTGCTGGGGTTACAGGTGTGAGCCACCGCTCCCGGCTATATATCAGGTTTTTAAAACCATAAACAGACACAAAAGCAGCCACTTTGATTGAGGAGAAAGTGGGAGCCTAAAGCAGCTGACCCTCAAACAGCTTCACCAAGCCCCAGGCCAGGCCATCTGAACACTCCAAGGCCACATGATAGTTACAGAGGATGACAGTTCCCACAGGTACTTATCAAACACTGTGCTAGCTTCTCAGTCACAGAGTCTCAGAATTTCTCCTTGCCAATACCCTGTGAGGGGAGGCCCTGACTCACTAGAGCACAGGAGGTTCCTAAGCTCTTTCTAGGAAATGGTTAACAAAGTGTGGAGGTGGAGGAAAGCACAGTCAGAACAAGTGACTTCCCAGGGTTTCCCTAGACTCCATCCCCTCCTCCACATGGGGCTAGGAGGTGAAACGAGCAGCCTCCTAAACCCCTCCATCCCACTCTCTCCTCGGTCAAAGTGGCTGTTTTTGTGTTTGCTTTTTTATGGGATTTCAAAAACCTGATTTTTTATTTTGAGTAGCTTCAGGCTTGTGTGTATTTGTATAGGCTTTATTAGAAGGAAAAGGGCTTAAGACAATAACATTTTTAAAATGTCTCAGTGGGGAATAGACTTCCATGTCATGAACGACGATACTGACCTCCTTCTGCTGCCTTTATGCAAAGTATAAATAGTGTGAGAATTGGCATGTGCTGGGTTGTGGTTTCAGTATGGGAGGGCGGTTCCTTAAGACGGAGACCAAGTCTCACTGAGCTGTAGAGCCACACTCACCTTTTATCACATTCCCCACCATAGTCTTTCACTTCTTCTGTGGTTAAATTTCTTTCAACATCCTTTTTTTTTTTTTTTTTTTTTTTTT
>NW_016811565.1:268614-275380 GCF_001698545.2 Rhinopithecus bieti | reverse complement strand
AAAAAAAAACAAAAACAAAAACAAAACAAAACAAAACAAAAAAACTTATGACCAAATTAAAATTCTAAGGTTGTGTCCTTTGTGTCCCCTTCCTACCCTGTAAGCTATCACTGTTAAATATAATGGGTATTGAGAAAACTGTTAGATATTAGTAAGAAATTCCTACATATCCTCTAAGTGAGATAAGGTATTCTGATGTGGCCCAATATTTCCTCACCCCTACCTCCAGGGTCTAAACTAGCAAATCAAATCAGGACACCCACAAAGAACAGCTGGTCATTTTCAATTAGAAAATTAAATACCTCCCTTAGTGAGAGTAATCCAGTGATTTTAAAAAAGAGAAGCCAAACTGAAATGCAGCGCAGTCAGGGCACAATTACCCTGGAATAGCCACTTCACACGGAATGACTGAGGAGCCTTTCTTTTTTTTTTTTTTTTTTTTTTTTCTCAATAACGGGGTTTGTCTTTTGCCCAGGGGGGGGGGGCGGGGCATGGTCTTGGCTCACTGCAAGCTCTGCTTCCTGGGTTCATGCCATTCTCCTGCCTCAGCCTCCCGAGTAGCTGGGACAACAGGCGCCCGCCACCACGCCCGGCTAATTTTTTGTATTTTTAGTAGAGATGGGGTTTCACCGTGTTAGCCACAATGTTCTGGATCTCCTAACCTCGTGATCCGTCCGTCTCGGCCTCCCAAAGTGAGGAGGCTTTCTAAGATGAACAAATTTGGGTAACACAATTCTTTCTTTTCTTTTCTTTTTTTTGAGACGATATCTCGCTCTATCACCCAGGCTGGAGTGCAGTGGCATAATTTCGGCTCACTGCAACCTCCGCCTCCCGGATACAAGCAGTTCTCCTGCCTCAGCCTCCAGAGTAGCTAGCTGGGTTTCCGGCGCACGCCACCACGCCCGGTTAATTTTTGTATTTTTTAGTAGAGACGGGGTTTCACCATGTTGGTCAGGCTCATCTCGAACTCCTGACCTCGTGATCCTCCCACCTCAGCCTCCCAAAGTGTTGGGATTACAGGGGTGAGCCACCGTGCCCCGCCCGGTAACATAATTTTTTCTACACCATTCTCAGCCTGGGCTGCCCCCCACCCCTGCCTCATTTCTAATGGCCATGCCACAGTGTGGTCAGCAGCACAGTACAGCATGGTGAGAGAGGGGCTCAGGGATGGGATGAGGTTCTTTCCTGCATTATGAAAATCATTAAAAAGTGGTTTAAAAATATCCAAATGGGCAGGGCACGGTGGCTCACGCCTGTAATCCCGGCACTTTGGGAGGCGGGCGGAACACCTGAGATCTAGAGTTCGAGAACAGCCTGGCCAACATGGTGAAACCACATCTTTATTAAAAATACAAAAAGTACCCGGGCGTGGTGGCATGCGCCTGTAACCCCAGCTACTCGTGAGGCTGAGGCAAGAAAATCATTTGAACCTGGGAGTAGGAGGTTGCAGTGAGCCAAGATCGCACCACTGCACTTGAGCCTGGGCAATGAGAGCGAAACTCGGTCTCAAAAAAAAAAAAGAAAGAAAAAAAAGTCCAGATGTTTTTTTCTTACCCTTAAGTAGCAAATAAGATGCATTATACAAGACCCAGGTAAGGAAAAGAGTAAGTGCATTCATGTCTCAGCTTACTTCTTAATTAACTGTAATTCCCTGTGCCTGTTATCTTACCTACTTTTAGCATGTTTTCCCGTCCGTAAAATGCACTAATGCCGAGTGGGGCGAGTGGTGGTATGGGGAGAGTGCTGTTGCTTTATCCAATCAGTGGCGCTGGCGCGGGAACCGCCTAATCAGCGGCTCCTCCGGAGGGGAGGGCGTGGCTTCCAACATTCAGCGGGGCCTTTGCTTTTTGCTCTCCAGAGTTTGGGATCCGTCTCTACTGTTCCGCATTCTACACCTCGGGAGCCTCCGGTGACTCTGTCACAGCCTCTGTTAACCTGTGATCTGCAGGGAGACGCACAGCAAAATGCCAGGACGTCCTGGAACATGGGAAAGGGTGAGTGTGTGGGGTTGGGCAACCCGAGAGGGGAGACCAGGCTGTGAAACCAGCAGGACCGGCCTCCCCACAGTCCGCTCCCGGGTCGCAGACCAGAGTCTCCTCTGGCGCAGCTCCGCCTCAGGCCCCTCTGGTCGCAAGATGGCGGCTGGGCCAATAGCAGGGACCCCAGGGTCCCGCCCCTTCCCTGCGGCGCAATGTCTGGAGCTCCCTTGGGAGCTCTTCAGGCAGCCCCAATTATTGCCCAGATTGTTCAGGGATGCGGGGCGGGTCATCAGGGCAGAATCCCTACCCGGTGTTTGCGTGGGAAGAACTGCGGCCGGTGGGGGCTCCCAATCTCTTTTGTTAAACATTTTGTTTGAGATGGAGTCTTGCTCTGTCGCCCAGGCTGAAGTGCCGTGCGACATCACGGCAACCTCCGCCTCTCAGGCTCAAGCGATTCTCGTGCCTCAGCCCCCAGAGAAGCTGGGATTACAGAACTGCGCCACCACTCCTGGCTAATTTTTGTATTTTTAGTAGATAAGTGGTTTCGCCATGGCAGAAAATGGTCTGGAATTCCTGGCCTCAAGTGATCCGCCAGCCTTGGCCTTCCAAAGTACTAAGATTACGAGCATGAGGCACTGCGCCCAGCCCCTTCTCTTAAAAATTAAAGGGAGTCAATGTTAAAACGTTAACGAGTTTATTTGAGCAGTGATTGGTGAAATGGAAAGCACCCAGCCATAATATGTGGCCCACCTGAGCGGCATAAAGGAAAGGGTTTTATAAAGGGCGTGTGGGAAGGCAAACCAAATTCAAGAATTGCTTACAGTTATGTAGTCACCTTATTTGTATGATTCAGGTGGAAATTTCCTGGTTATGTAATCAGAGGTTAATTGCAGGTTTATGATCTGTTAAGCCTGAATTTTGTTTCCGCCTAAAATAGTAATTTATAAGAAATAAACTCGAGTTAGGTTTTACATTTTTACTTATGAACAAAGGGCACTAGAGCCACTTCAGTCTAATTTTCTGCTTTTTAATTATTTTAACGCCCCACAGGAGGACTGGTTTTCCTCTGACTTCCTAATGTATGGCAAGCAGGACTTCTAATCCACTACCCTCTTCCCCTAGCTTAACTAAGGCTCGCAGTAAAATTATAAATTTCCACTTTCTTTCCTACATTCTCAAACGTAGGAAATGAGGACAAACAACTTCCTGTCTCCAATTTACAGCACTATCAACTATTTGTCCTTTATTGTACATTTCAAACCCAGTGTTTTGTTAATCATGTTTTTACACAGCAGTGGATAGCAGGTTTTTAAATATTTGTTTTCTGTTTGTAAACTTTTTTTTTTTGGTGACAGTTTCATTCTTGTTGCCCTTGCT
The DNA here is from genome assembly GCF_001698545.2 of Rhinopithecus bieti. Classification (NCBI taxonomy): domain Eukaryota; kingdom Metazoa; phylum Chordata; class Mammalia; order Primates; family Cercopithecidae; genus Rhinopithecus; species Rhinopithecus bieti. The sequence continues at coordinate 272,024 of NW_016811565.1, read as the reverse complement.
GGAGTGCAATGGCATGATCTCCGCTCCCTGCAGCCTCCGCCTCCCAGGTTCAAGAGATTCTCCTGCCTCAGCTTCCCAAGTAGCTGGGATTACAGGCTCCCACCACTGTGCCCTGCTAATTTTTATAATTTTAGTAGAGATTGGGTTTTGTCTTTTTGGACAGGCTGGTCTCGAACTCCTCACCTCAGGTGATTCATCCGCCTCAGCCTCCCAAGTCTGTAAACATTTTATGTGATTAAAAGAAGTAGAAAAATAATCTTCTGGAACTCCACTGTAAAAAAAAAAAAAAAAAAAAAGTCTGCGCCTCTCCTTTTATCTTGCCTAGGCACACACACCTTACTAGTACGTCTTTGGGTTGAAGTTTTGCTTTGGAGAAATTACAGGGCCCTTTACAGCAGCCGTTTAGTCTATTCCTGGTCATGAGTTTCAGAACTGTCTGGGAGAACCCAAGATACCCACAGTGGCCATGTATCTTGGAATGTCTAATGAATATCATCCCAAGTTGTCTCTTAGAGGACAGCCTGAGGAGTAAGAATGTAGCCTCTCAGAAGAGCTGCTGGATGGCCTAGGCCTGTGGAAAATTTCCTTGTATAGTATTTGTCTAAAAAACTAACCTCTTAGAAAATTAAAATTATTTTTTCACAAAGGAATGCTTATACACTGTTGGTGGGAGTGTAAATTAGTTCAACCATTATGGAAGACATGATGGGAACTGCCTGAAGACCTAAAGACAGAAATACGATATGACCCAGTAATCCATTATTGAGTATTTACCCAAAGCAATATGAATTATTCTATCGTAAAGACACATGCATGCGTGTGCGCATTGCAGCACAATTCACAATAGCAAAGACATGCAATCAACCTAAATGCCTATCAGTGATAGACTGGATAAAGAAAATGTACATATAAAACATGGAGTACTATGCACCTATAAAAAAATGAGATTATGTCCTTTGCAGGAACATGGATGGAGCCGTAAGCCATTATTCTTAGCAAACTAACACAGGAATAGAAAACTAAATACCACATGTTCTCATTATAAGTGGGAGTTAAATCATGGGAACACATAGACCTGTAGAGGGGAACAACACATACTAGGGCCTATTGGAGGAGGGAGAGGATCAGGAAAAATAATGGGTAGTAGACTTAATACTTGGGTTATGAAATAATCTGCACAACAAACCCCCATGACACACATTTACCTATGCAAAAAATTTGCAAATGAACCCTTGAACTTAAAAGTTAAAAAAAAAAAATTGTTAGCTTTTCCAGTAATTCCCTGATAGCATTTTGATTTTATGTGTATATGACGCCTATTATGTATCAGAAATTTGGATTACACAGATGAACAGGGTTCAACATACCTGCCATGTAGGAGTTTATAGCTCATTAGCATGGGTAAGTGTGTAAACAATTTATACTCTAGAATAATACTTGTACATAAAAAGACTTATAAGGTATTGAGCTGAAAGGTAATAGTGATCAATTCTGCCACTAACATAGCAGTGGAAATATCAAGGAGGGCTTTATAGAAGAGGTGACATTTGAGTGGGTGTCATTGTTTAATGGAACTTTTTGTGTTAATGTTGCTGGTGCGGATATTTCATTACCTTTTTTTTTTTTTTTTTTTTTGAGATGGATTCTCACTGTCTCGCCCAGGCTAGAGTGCAGTGGTGCAATCTTGGCTCACTACAACCTCCACCTCCCAGGTTCAAACCATTCTCCTGCCTCAGCCTCCTGAGTAGCTGGGACTACAGGCGTGTGCCACCATGCCCAGCTAATTTTTGTGTTTTTAGTAGAGACGGGGTTTTGCTATGTTGCCCAGGCTGGTCTTGAACTCCTAACCTCAGGTTATCCACCCGCCTCAGCCTCCCAAAGTTTTGGGATTACAGGCGTAAGCCATGGCACCTGGCCTAATTTTTTGTATTTTTAGTGCATACGGGGTTTCATTATGTTTGCCAGGCTGGTCTCTAACTCATGACCTCAGGTGGTCCATTCTCCTTGGCCTCCCAAAGTGCAGGGATTACAGGTGTGAGCCACCATGCCTAGCCTCTCAACCTGATTTTTATTTTTAGTAGACACATTGGTGATGAGACAATCAGATGTTCATATTGATGAGAAAAGGCAGAAATGATTTTTCTTCTCTGGATTGAAATAAATTTTTTCCCAAAGGACAAGAAGATCCCATCCCAGTAAGGCAATGCAAGAACCTGCAAGCAAAATGTACCTGAGACTTACAGTGGGGTACAGTACAGTGTCTCCTGGGAAGGTGGTCACTGAGTAATTTGATGGGCAGGATGGGGATGAAAGAATATTTTGAGTGATATGGTCTGACTTGACAGTGGAGTCGGACATATTTGTGTCCCAATCAGCACTGCCACTTCCTGAGTTTATCACCTTGAAAGATTTTTTCACTTATTTCAATTTCAGTAGACGGAGTCAAGCTCTGTCACCCAAGCTGGAGTGCAGTGGCACAATCTCGGCCCACCACAACCTCCGCCTCCCGGGTTCAAGTGATTCTCCTGCCTCAGCCTCCCAAGTAGCTAGGATTACAGGCACCTACCACTACGCCCAGCTAATTTTTATATTTTTAGTAGAGACGGGGTTTCACTGTGTTGGCCAGGCTGGTCTGGAACTCCTGACCCCATGATCCGCCTACCTCAGCCTCCCAAAGTGCTGGGATTACAAGTGCAAGCCACCACGCCCGGCCCAATTTCAGTTTTTTAATAACTGTAAATTACATTTCATCAGAAGAGCTTAAAAGATGTTTAAGAAGTCAAAGACTATGAAAGGTATATTTCAGAAAAATCTAGTGATATATTTTGTTAAATTTATGTTTTTTTTCTGGTTGTGTGACTTTAAATAGAACCCCAAGGGTTTGCTTTGGGAATGCTACCAGAGAAGAGAAGTAGGAAAAATCTTTTTTCCATTATGGCTATAGAAAGTGAATACATTTCCACAAGCAAATATGATAGACTAATTGGGGCATTGTGTATATTTCTCAAACCATCAGCTCCTCTTTTTTTGCAGGGTCTAGAATTTGTAACAGTGGATATCTCTGTTCTGTATTCCGTTGTCTGGATGTCCAAGTTTAATGCAAAATTTTATGACATGGAACTTGATACCTTCTGGAAATGTTCACATATGGTTGTTTATTAAATTATCTCTCTGGCCGGGCGCGGTGGCTCAAGCCTGTAATCCTAGCACTTTGGGAGGCCGAGACGGGCGGATCACGAGGTCAGGAGATCAAGACCATCCTGGCTAACATGGTGAAACCCCGTCTCTACTAAAAACTAAAAAAAACTAGCCGGGCGAGGTGGCAGGGCACTGTACTCCCAGCTACTCGGTAGGCTGAGGCAGGAGAATGGCGTGAGTCCGGGAGGCGGGACTTGCAGTGAGCTGAGATC
>NW_016811565.1:231447-265311 GCF_001698545.2 Rhinopithecus bieti | reverse complement strand
AAAAAAAAAAAAAAAAAAAAAAAAAATTATCTCTCATGGAAATATTTAAATGACATGTTTATTGTCTGAAAAGGACAGATATTTAAGCTTTTTTTTCTTTTTTTTCCTGGAGAAAGAGTCTTGCTCTTTTGCCCAAGCTGGGGTATAGCGGCACAATCTCAGCTCACTACAACCTTCACCTCGCAAGTTCAAGCGATTCTCCTGCCTCAGCCTCCCTAGTAGCTGAGATTACAGGTGCACACCACCAGGCCCATCTAATTTTTCTATTTTTAGTAGAGACGAGTTTCACCGTGTTGGCCAGGCTGGTCTCAAACTCCTGACCTCAGCCAATCCGCCCACCTCAACCTCCTAAAGTTATGGGATTACAGGTGTGAGCCATTTTGCTTGGCCCCCTTTAACTATTTTATGTGACTCTTCTCTCTTACCGGAACGCTGCCCAAAAAGAGATTGTGACATATACTTGGACCCAGCACCAAGGTGATTTGACTCTCCTCTTCGGCCTGGGCCTTGCCCACAGAAGAGAGAGTGACTTATTGCTGAGTTTAGCATACAGGTGATATGATTCTTCTGCTGACTCCCAGAAGTCACTGTAACATATATCTGGGTCCATCGCTGAGATTGTGTGACTCTTCTCCCTGGAACTTGTTCATAGTGAGGATTGTGACATATTGGTTGGCCAAGCACCTACATGATATGACTCTTTTCTTAGACTTGGGCCCTGCCTGCTGGAGTGATTTTGACACATTTGCTGGGCCCAGCTGAAAGGTTATATGTGACTTCACACTTCTTCCTGAGCCCTACCCATGAAGGGCACTGTGTCTTAACTCTGAGACACTTAATTAGGTGATATGACTCTTTTTTTTGAGATGGAGTCTGGCTCTGTCACCCAGTCTGGAGTGCAGTGGCACAATCTTGGCTCACTGCAACCTCCGCCTCCTGGGTTCAAGCGATTCACCTGCCTCAGCCTCATGAGTAGCTGGGATTATAGGCGTGCACTACCACAGTTGGCTACTTTTTGTATTTTTAGTAGAGATGAGGTTTCACCATGTTGGCCAGGCTGGTCTCGAATTCCTGACCTCAAGTGATCCACCTGCCTTGACCTCCCAAAGTGCTGGGATTACAGGCGTGAGCCACCATGCCTGGCTGATGTGATACTTTTGTGTGGACTCTCTTCTTGGGATATTGTGACATATTGCTGGGCCCAACATCTAGGTGATGTGACTCTACTCTTTGGTCTCTGCCCAAAAAGGGATTGTGGCATATCAGTGGGTCAAGAACCTAGATGAGGTGACTCTCCTCTCCAGCCTGGGATCTGCACACACTGTGTACTGAGACATATCACTGGGTGTCACACCTAGGTAATGCAACTCTCCTGCATGGGCCCCGCCCGCAGAGGTATTATGAAATATCTTTCTATTAATCACCTAGGTGATGTGACACTCCTCTTCTGCCTGGGAACTGCGAAAAAAGTGTTAAATATCACTGGGCCCAGCACCTAGGTGATGTGACTCTTTGCTCATGCATGCGCTCTGCAAGCTGGGGTGTTTGTTACATATAATTGGGGCTAAACCCTAGGTCATGTGATTCTTTCATTTTCCTGAGCCGTACTCAGAGCATTTTGACATATTTTTGGGCCCATAGTTTAGATGATGTGACTCTTGCATGGGCCCTCCCCATAAAGGGTAGTGTGACATATTATTGAGCCTAGTACATAGGTGATGTGACTTATAGTTCTCTATGGCTTAGGCTTTGCCCAAGCAATTGTGATGTGTTGCTGGACTCACCACCTATGTGTTATGACTCTCTTCTGCCTAAGCCCTGCATGCATTGTATATTGTGACATATGCCTGGATTCAGCACTTAGGTGATAGGGTATTTTATTTTATTTTAAATCCTGAACGGAGTATTGCTCTGTCGCCCAGGCTGGAGTGCAGTGGCACTCGACTCACTTGGCTCACTGCAAGCTCTGCCTCCCGAGTTCACGCCATTCTCCTGCCTCAGCCTCTCCGGTAGCTGGGACTACAGGTTCCCACCACCACGCCTGGCTAATTTGATACATACATACATACATATATATATATATATATTTTAAAGACAGAGTCTCACTCTGTCACCCAGGCTGGAGTGCAGTGGCGCGATCTCAGCTCACTGCAACCTCTGCCTCCTGGGTTCAAGCGATTCTCCTGCCTCAGCCTCCTGAGAAGCTAGGATTACAGGCACACACCACCATGCCCAGCTAATTTTTGTATTTTTAGTGGAGACAGAATTTCACCATGTTGACCAGGTGTCGATCTCCTGACCTCATGATCTGCTCGCCTCAGTCTCCCAGTGTGCTGGGATTACAGGCATGAGCCACTGCAGCCGGCCTGGAGATTTTTACTGTTGTGTGAACACACATCAAACAGCATACATCATCATTTTCTCACATAAACACAGCCTACTTTTGAAGTTCTGACTCTCACACATAGAGGAAGTCAGAGGTGGAAAAATTGACTCTCACGTGTGGATCCAGTTCGTAGGTGAGTTGATGATACTCAGAGCAAGATTCAGCACACCTATGAGGCTGTGACTTCACTAATTAAAGTCCACAGGAGGAGTATAGGCTGTCAGGTACAAATTTAGTCCATAGTTGAAATTGTAACTCCTGTTCTTAGAAACAATATATAGGAAGGGTTAACTTTCTATTCCTAAAACCAGAACATGTATGGGATTGTTAATTTCATCCCTGCACCTTCCTGCAGGTTTAATTGTAACGTTTTTCTCTGCCCAGCACCTGAGTGATCTGACTCTTGCCTAAGACCAGGCCACAGATGGAATAGTGACATATATCTGAACCCAGAACTGAAGGGATGTGACTCTATTTTTCTGTATTGGTGTTGCACTGTAACATATTCATGGGCCCAACACCAAGGTGATAAGTGTGTCCAGCCTGGACCCTGCCCACAGGGGCATTGTAACATATCACTTGGCTCCTCAGATGTTTGATGTTATCCCCTCCCATCTCCTACCCTGTGTTTGCCTATAAGAGACATTGTCACAAGTTTCTGGGCCCAGCACCTACGTGATATCTTCCTGGGACCTGTCCATATGGGGATTGTGATATATCGCATGGCCCAGCACTTACTTGATGTGACTCTCTCCTCTCATACCTAGGCCCTGTTCACAGGTGTGATTGTGACACATAGCTTGGCCTAGCCCCTAGGTTATGTTACTCTCCTCTTATCCTTCAGTTATTTTCACAAGGGGCATTGTGACATATTGCTGGACTGGGAACCCAGGCGATTTGACTCTCCTCTACTGCCTGAAATATACCCCAAAAGAGAGTTTGATATATTGCTTGACCAGGATCCTAGGTGATGTTACTCTTTTCTCCTGCCTAAAGCCTGCATACATTTATGTATGTTGACACATCGTTGGGGCCAACACCGAGGTGATGTAACTCTCCTGCATGGGCTTTGCCTACAGGGGTATGATGATGTATCTTTTCATTCATCACCCAGGTGGTGTGACTCTCCACTTATGCCTGGGTCTTGATGAAAGAGGAATTGTGACATATCCCTGGACTTAGCACTTAGGTGATATAACTCACCTTTATTGCCAGGGCATAGAATATTATGAGAATTGTGACAAATCTCTTGGCCTGACAGCTAGGGGATGAGAGGCTCCTGCCTGGGTCCTGCCCACAGGATGCTTTGTGGCCTGTCTTCTGGTTTTATTACCTAGAAAGATGTGACTCTCCTCTTCTGCCTGCATTCTTCCCACAGAGAAGATTGTGACATCACTGGACCCAGCAATTAGAAGATGTTTCTCTCCTGCCTGAGCCTTGCCCACAGGAACCTTGTGACATATCCTTGGGCTCAGCACCCAGGTGATGGAACTCTGCCACCTGTGCCCTGTCTACTTAGGCTATTGCAAAGTATAGCTGGTTTCAATACCCACGTGATGTAACTCTCCTGCCAGGCCACTGCCTTCCAGGGATATTGTGACATATCTTTGTGCCAATCACCCAGGTGACGTGAATCTTTTCACCTGTCTGGTCCTTGTTCACTGGGGGATAATGATGCATATTGCTGGTTTCAGCACGCAGCTGATGTGACTTTTCTCTTCTTCCTAGATTCTACCCGCAAAAAAACTGACATATCACTAAGCCCATCAGCAAAGTTATTTTGCCTGGCCCTGCCCTTAAAAGACATTGTGACATATTGCAGTGCCCAGAACCAATGTAATTTTTTTTTTTTTGAGACGGAGTCTCGCTCTGCTGCCCAGGCTGGAGTGCAGTGGCCGGATCTCAGCTCACTGCAAGCTCCGCCTCCCGGGTTTACGCCATTCTCCTGCCTCAGCCTCCTGAGTAGCTAGGACTACAGGCGCCCGCCACATCGCCCGGCTAGTTTTTTGTATTTTTTAGTAGAGACGGGGTTTCACCGTGTTAGCCAGGATGGTCTCGATCTCCTGACCTCGTGATCCACCCGTCTCGGCCTCCCAAAGTGCTGGGATTACAGGCTTGAGCCACCGCACCCGGCCTTTTTTTTTTTTTGAGATAGAGTCTTGCTCAGTTGCCCAGGCTGGAGTGTGGTGGTGCAATCTCAGCTCACTGCAAGCTCCACCTCCCGGGTTCACGCCATTCTTCTGCCTCAGCCTCCCGAGTAGCTGGGACTACAGGCGCCCGCCACTACGCCCGGCTCATTTTTTGTATTTTTAGTAGAAACCATGTTAGCCAGGATGGTCTCGATCTCCTGACCTCGTGATCCACCCGTCTCGGCCTCCCAAAGTGCTGGGATTACAGGTATGAGCCACCATGCCCAGCCCTACCAATGTAATTTATCTCTTGCCTAAACCCTGCCTACTGGGGGAATTGTGATAGATCTCTTGGCCAATGAACTATATGATGTGACTCTCCTTTGTGGTTTTTTGTTTTTTGTTTTTTTGTTTTTAACACAGTTTCGCTCTTGTTTCCCAGACTGGAATGCAATGGCACAATCTCGGCTCACTGCAACCTCTGCTTCCCAGTTTCAAGCGATTCTCCTGCCTCAGCCTCCCAAATAGCTGGGATTACAGGCATGCACCACCACACCTGGCTAATTTTTTGTATTTTTAGTAGAGACAGGGTTTCTCCATGTTGGTCAGGCTGGTCTCGAACTCCTGACCTCAGGTGATCTGCCCACTTCAGCCCCTCAAGGTACTGGGATTACAGCTGTGAGCCACTGTGCCTGGTGATCCTCCTTTTTTACCTGGGCTTTGCCAATAGTAGAGATTGTGACCTATCTCTGGGCCCAGCACCTAGATGTTATGACTTTCCTCTCCTGCCTGGTCCATGCCCACAGAAAAGAGAGTGACTTATCACTAGGCTCGACACACAAGTGATTAGATTCTTCTGCGTGAACCCAGCCCACGTGGCTTATTGTGACATCTCTAGGCCCATCACCTAGATGATGTGACTCGTCTTCCTGGGATCTGTCCATAGTGAGGATTGTGATACATCACTTGGCCCAGCACTTATGTGGTAAGACTGTCTTCTTTTGCCTGGGCCTATCAATTTGGGCAACTGTGTCATATAGCTTTACTCAGCCCCTAGGTTATGCGACTCTCTTGTTTTTCCTGAGTCCTACCCACAGAGGTCATTGCAACATATCTCTGAGCCCCTAATGTAGGTAATTTGGCTGACTCTCCTGCCTGGGCTTTCTGCTCGGTGATTTTTGTGACACATTTTTTGACTCAGCACCTAGGTAATGTGACTCTTCTCCACTGCTTGGACTCTGTCACAGAAGGTATTGTGATGTATCACTGGGCCTAACACCTAGGTGAAGATACTGTCTTCTCCTGCCTGGACACTGCATAAACTGTATATTTTGATATGTTGCTGGGGTTAACACATGGGTGATTCAGCTCTCTCACATGGATCATGAGCATGGGGTTATTAGGACATTTATTTTTGTTAATCACCTAAGTGATATGACTCCTCTCCTCCCTGAACCCTGTCGAAAGGAAAGATTGTGACATATCACTGAAACCAGAACTTAGGTGATGCGACTTTTCTGTTTAGCAACTGTGTATTTTGGGTATTGTGACATTTCACATGGCCAAACACCTAGAAGAATGGGAGACTTCGGCCTCAGTCCTGTCCACAGGGTTTCTTGTGATGTATATCTGCATCCATTACATAAAAGATGTGATGCCTTTTCTATCTGCACCCTGCCCACAGGAAAGATTGTGACATACTTCAATCCCCAGCCACCAAGTGATGTGTCTCTCCTGCATGTGCATAACTTTCAGGAGAAAATTTAACACATCACTGGTTGAGAACCCAGATGATGTGACTCGCCTGCCTTGTCACAGTCCTCAGGGAAAAGAAAAATTAGATATCAGTGGTCCAGCATCCAGGTGATGTCACTGTCCTGGGTGATTTCTGCCAAAAAGTTCATTGGTAACATATATCTTGGCCCAGCTCACAGGTTTGATAACTAATACCTCGTACCAGTCAATAGAAGACATACTGTCTCCCACAGCTAGGCTTGCAAAAAGGAGTAAAATCCCAGGTCTCCTCTCTGTTTGAAGGTTATAGAGAATTACCACTCTCTCGTATATTGTATAAAGCACTCACACATGGAAAAGCCCGCTGATGAGGTCATAATTCTCATGCACAGATGCAGGCCACAGTTAAAACTGTGAACATCATTTGTGAACATGTGGCCACAGTTGAGATGGTGACTCATTTCTAAGCCCAGCTCAGAGGTGGGTGAGGATGCTCCTCTCTGGACCCAGCCAATTGGAGAGATGTTGACCACATTAGATCATGGGTACAGAGCAGCACAACGTTCTCAGAGCAGGTTGCAACTCTCATGCACACCATATACAGTCCTCAAGAGTGTGCCCTTACAGGGCCAAGCACACAGGTGAGATTGTGAAACTTATATTCACACCCAGTCAATAGCAAAGATTGTCATCCACTTAAATACAGCCTACCTTTGAGGTTCTGAACCTCACTTTTGGAGGTAGTTGAATGTTGGAAAATTGACTCTCATTTGTGGATTTTGTCCACAGTTGGGTTAGTGACTTTTTTTTTTTCTTTGAGATGGAGTCTCACTCTGTCACCCAGGCTGGAGTACAGTAGCCTGATCTCGGCTCACTGCAACCTCCACCTACCAGGTCCAAGCGATTCTCACCTCAGCCTTCAGAGTAGCTGAGACTACAGGTGCATGCCACCATGCCTGGCTAATTATTGTATTTTTACTAGAGACAGGGTTTCACCATGTTGGCCAGACTGGTCTCAAACTCCTGACGTCGTGATCTGCCCACCTCGGTCTCCTGAAGTGTTGGGACTACAGGCATGACCACCACGCCTGGCCTCGAGTTAGTGACTCTGTAACCAAAATTCAACACAGCTTTGTTACTGTAACCTCACTAAGGAGCATAATTCATTTGTTTATTTTGAGATGGAGTTTCTCCTTACCCAGGCTAGAGTGCAGTGGCGTGATCTCGGCTCACTGCAACTTCTGCTTCCTGGGTTCAAGTGATTCTCCTGCCTCAGCCTCCCGAGTAGCTGGGATTATGGATGCCCACCACCACGCAGGCTAATATTTTGTATTTTTAGTAGAGATGGGGTTTCACCATGTTGGTCAGGCTGGTCTGGAACTCCTGATCTCAAATGATCTGCCCACTTCGGTCTCCCAAGGTGCTGGGATTACAGGTGTGAGCTACCGTGCCCAGCCTAAGGCTGGGCAAAGGAAATGGAGGTTCTCATGCACAAATCCAGTTCACCATTGAGATTGTGACCCCTGTACTTAGACCCAACATACAGGAGGTGTTGATTCTCATCCCTTGACTCAGGACATGTGTGTAACTGTTAATGTCATCACAAGACCTTTTTATTTTTTATTTATTTTTTGCCAGGGAGGAAGGCTTTATCCTGCGGCTGCAATCAAGGAGAAGGGGTGGTAAAGTCCCATATGTCTCCCTGACCAACTAAAATTGGGGAGTTTACATAGCTGGGGAATGGGAGAAAACAAATTCAGGGAGGATGTTAAGGAAGTAATCTTGATGGATGATGGGGTCTGGACTCTTCATTGTCTGGATCTGATGATCTGATGAGTTTCAGTTCCTTGCCTGATGGTCAGTTTCCCAGGCTTACCATTTCTCCAGTGCTTGCGAGGTGATTAGGAGGCAAAGATGGCGGAGCGAAAAGTATTAAACGTAAGTGTTGGGCGACTGGGGCTTTCCAATCGGAGCGGGACATCCCGGAACTCCGGGAGAGGGAGGAGCTTCCTCGGATCTCCTCTTTGGAACCCTTCTTTCCCAACGGCCTTCCACGGGCTGGGGCTTCCCAGACTCTTCCCCAGCATCACAAGACCTTTCTACAAGTGTATTGTGACATCTGAGTTATTTGTCTCTTTTTCCTGGGCCCAGTTCACAGTGCTGTATCACTGGATCCAGACCCCTGGTAATGTGGTTCTATTCTGCCTTGATACAGCCCACAGGGGTCATTGTGACATATTGTGAGGAGTTGCACCCAGGTGATTTGAGTCTCCTCTTCTGCCTTGGTGCTACCCACAGGTGTATTGTGACATATTGCTTGGTCTATGTTATGTGAATCTTTTGCTTTTGCCCTAAACACATAGGCCATTGTAACATTGCTGAGTCCAACACCCAGGTGATGTAACGCTTCATCCTGGACCTGTCTACAGAGGGGATTGTAATATATGTCTTCACCAATCACCCTGGAAATATGACTGACTTTTCCTGCCTATTCCCTAATAACAGGGGGTATTGGGACATACTCTTGGGTCCAGCACCTAGCCGATGTGACACTTTTCTTTTTTTAAGGTTCTGCTTAGAAAAGAGATTATGATGTATGACTGTCCCTAACACTAAGGTGATGTTACTTTTTTTGATTTGGCTCTGCCCTTAGAAGGCATTGAGACATACTGCTGGGCCTAACACTAAGATGATGTGAGTGCTCTGCCTGAATCCTGACCACAGGGAGCATTGTGACATATTTCTTGACCCATTACAATCTCTCCTATAGGCCAAGCTCAGGTAAATGCCCTTTATACCTACATGAGGTGACCTTCCTCTTCTGCCTGGGCCATGCCCACAGAATAGAGAGTGACTTATTGCTGGGGCAAGCAAAACAGTGATGTAATTATTCTGCCTGGTCCCTGCACATGGGAGTCACTGTGATATATGTTTAGGCCTCCCACCTGGATGATGTGACTCTTTTCTTCTAGGGTTTGTCCACAGTGGGAATTGTGATATGCCACTTGACATAGCTGCTATGTGATGCGACTCTTCCTCATTCTTGGCTTCTTTCCACTGGGGTGATTGGAACATAAAGCTGAGCCCAGCACCTAGGCTGTGTCTCTCCTCTTGTTTATGAGCCCTACCCACAAGGGACATTGTGACATAACTCTAGGCTTCTCACTTAGGTAATGTGACTTGTTTGCCTAGGCCCTCCCTTCAGGGGTATTGTGAAATACTGCTGGACCAAGAACCTAGGTGTTATGACTCTCTGCGACTGCTTGGGGTGTGCTTAAGGAGAAATTGTGATGTACATTTAGGTGCATCCATCACCTACGTGGTGTTACTCTCTTCTCCTGCCTGAGACCTGCATGCATCATGTATTCCTTTTACTTAATTAATTGTTTTGAGATGGAGTTTTGCTCTTGTTGTCTAGGCTGGAGTGCAGTGGCACCATCTCAGCTCACCACAACCTTCACCTCTCCGGTTCAAGCAATTCTCTTCCCTCAGCCTCCCGAGTAGCTGGAATTACAGGTATGTGCCACCACTCCCACCTAATTTTGTATTTTTGATAGAGATGGTATTTCTCCATGTTGGTCAGGCTGTTGTTGAACTCCCGACCTCAGGTGATTTGAACATCTTAGCCTCCCACAGTGCTGGGATTACAGGCAGGTGCCACCACACCTGGCTGGAATAATTTATTTCAACATATCTCTGGGTTCAACAATGTGGTGATATGACTTTCCTGCATGGGCCCTCCCACAGAAATATTCTAATACATCTCTTCTTTCATTATCTTGATGTGACTGCTTGAGCACTGCCAAAAAAAAAAAAAATTGCGACAGATTCCTGGACCAAGCACCTAGGTGATGTGACTCTCTTCACTTGCCTGAAACCTGCATATTTTGGTTATTGTAACATATCACTGAAACAAACACCTAGGGGTTGGAAAGTTTCTGCCTGAGCCCTTTCCACAGATAGCCTTGGGATGTATTTTTTTATCCATCATCTGGAGGATGAAACCCTCTACTTCTGCCTGCATTCTCTCCATAGAGAAGATTGTGACATATTGCTGGGCCCAGCAACCAGGTGTTTCGTCTGTCCTCTGGACTTTGCTCACAGTGAGTCTTCTGACATATATCTGAGCTCAGCATGCAGGTGATCTTACTCTTCTTCCTGTGCCCTGCTTTCAGGAGAGGATTGTAACGTCTCTGGTTAAGAACCCTGTGAGGTGACTCTCCTGGCTGGTGCATGCTTTCAGGGAATATTGTGACATAACCCTGGCCCAGCACACAGTTGATGTGACTCTTGTGCTTGTTCTTTACCCACAGATGTAATTGTGACATATAACTTGGCCAAGCACACAGATGTAATGATGACTTTCATACCTTCAAGAAGCCAGTAGAAGAGATAATGTTGCTCATAGCTATGCTTAGGAAAACAAAGAAGATCCTGCCTCTTCTTTCTGTACAAACGCCATAGAGAATTACCGCTTTCTCACATATGTAAAGCCCTAGTGTGTTACAGAGAATGTCATAACAAGGTCCACCATGCAGATGAGATTGCATTTGTCCTATGCACAGCCCCGCAACCCTTAGAATTGTGACCCTTACACATAGAGAGAGCCCACTGGGTGAGGTCCTGAATCTCACATGAATGTACTCCACAGTTGGAACTTTGTCATATGTGAACATCTAGCCACAGTTGAGATGGTGACTCATGCCTGTAATCCCAGCAGTTTGGGAGTCTGAGGGAAGCAGATCATAAGGTCAGGAGTACCAGACCAGCCTGCTTAATATTCTGAAACCCTGTCTCTACTAAAAAACAAAGCAGCCAGGCATGGTGACTGTTGTCTGTAGTCCCAGCTACTCAAGAGGCTGAGGCAGGAGAATCGGTTGAATTCGGGAAGTGGAGGTTGCAGCGAGCCAAAATCGTGCCACTGCACTCCAGCCTGGGTGATAGAGTGAGATTCCATCTCAAAAAAAAAAAAAAAAAGAAAGGATGAATGAATGTCTTTGCACCAATCCCAAAGGTGATGTGACTCTCTCGTGTTAGCTGGTCTCTGCTCACAGGAAGAATCGTGACCTTTCACAGCGTATGGTTGATTTTTTTCTTTTATTTCTTAGTTTTTCCTGCAGGAAAGATTGTGAAATATTACTGAACTAAGTACCAAAGCGATATTACTTTTTTTTCTTGGACCTGCCTATGTAATACATTGTGACAATTGCTGTGCCCTGCCCCTAGATGATATGAGTTTTCTGCCTATCAACTATTTTAAGTGACTCTCCTCTTTTATCTTTGCTTCATCCATAGATTAGACTGTAATATATCTTTGGGCCTGGGTCATGCTAACAGAAGCGACAATGACTTACTACTAGGCCCAGCCCACAGAGTTGTGATACTCCTGCTTGATTCCTGCGCAAGTGGTCATTTTTACATCTCTCTTGGCCAATCGCCTAAATGACAGGTCTCTCCTTCTCTTTCTGAACCTGTCCACAGTAGGAAATGTGACATATCTCTGGGCCCAGCACGTATGTGATGTGACTCTCCTCTTATGCCAAGGCCTTGCCTACTGTAGTGATTGTGTCATATAGCTGGGCCCAGCTTCTACGTTATCTGACTCTGGTTTTCTTTCTGAGCCTTTTACCAAGGTGATGTGACTTTTCTTCCTGGGTCATCCTCTCAGGGTATTGTGACATGTTGCTGGATGCAGCATTTAGGTGATGTGACTTCCTCTACTGCTTGGACTCTGACCAAAAAGGGATTGTGATGTATCACTTGGCACAGCACCTATGTGATGGGGCTCTTTTTCTCTGGCCTGGGCCCTACAAACATTTTGCATTCTGACCTATAGCTGGAGCTGCCACCCACGTGATGAGCGTCTTCTACATAAGCCCTAGCCACAAGAGTATTATGAAATATCTTTTTATTCATCATCTAGGTAGTAATGTGACTCTTCTTCAGCCTCCACCCTACCACAAGGGAATTGTGATGTTATCACTGGACCCAGCACCTAGATGATGTAACTTACATTTTGACTGGACCTTGCATATTTTCATATTGTTACATATCATTGGGTCTGACATTAGGGAATGGGAAGCTCTTCCCTGCGCCCTGCCCACAGGCGGTCTTGTGACATATTTTGGATCAATATCCTATGAAATGTGACTGTCCTCGCCTACATGCTCCATTCACAAAGAAAAGATTGTAACATATCACTGGGATCAGCCACCAGGTGTGTGTCTCACCTCTCAGGGTGTTGCTCACTGAGAGCTTTGTAACATATCACTGGGCCTAGCACCCAGATGATGTGACTTGTGGCCTGTGCTCATCTTTTTTTTAATTTTTTTTTTTTTTTTTTTTTTTTTTTGAGACAGAGTCTCTGTCACCCAGTTTGGAGTACAGTGATGTGATCTTGGCTCACTGCAACCTCCACCTCCTGGATTCTAGCGGTTCTCCTTCCTTAGCCTCCCAGGTAGCTGGGGATTACAGGCATGCATCACCACACTGGGCTTATTTTCATATTTTTAGTAGAGGTGGGGTTTCACCATGCTGGCCAGGGTGGTCTCGAACTCCTGACCTTAGTTGATCTACTTGCCTTGGTCTCCCAATGTGCTGGATTACTGGCATGAGCCACTGCACCCAGTCTGCCTGCCTGCCACCTGCAGCTATCTTACAGAAATAGATTTTAATGCATCCCTGGCCAAGTACCTAGGTGATGTGATATGACTCTCCTATCTGGTTCTTTCCTCCAAAAAAGATTGTAACATATTTAGACAAGCCCCAGGTAATGTGACTCTTCTGCTCACTCTCTACTCACTGATGTAATTGTGCCATATATGTTGCCCCAGCTTGTAGTTTCTATGATGATTCTCACACCTTGAACCAGGCAATAAAAGAGTTTCTCTCTCTCCTAGCTAGGCTTAGGAAAACAAACACAATCCTTAGTCTGCTCTTTTTGCCAAGGTCATAGAGAATTACCACTCTCTCAAATATTGTATAAAGCCCTCGGGTGACACAGACAGTGCCATCAAGGAACAAAATTACAGATGATATTGTGTTACTTTTTTTTGTGGAGACAAAGTCTTGCTCTGTCACCCAGGCTGGACTGCAGTGGCACACTCTTGGCTCACTGCAGTCTCAGCTTTCTGAGTAGCTGGAACTACAGGCATGTACCAACAATAGCCCAACTATTTTTTGTATTTTTAGTACAGACAGGGTTTCACCATGTTGGCCAGGCTGGTCTAGAACTCCTGACCTCAGGTGATCCACTGTCCTCATGCTCAGAAAGTGCTGGTATTACAGGCATGAGCCACTGCACCTGGCCCCTAGCTGCTTTTTTGTATGTATATATTTATTTTTTGAGATGAAGCATTGCTTTGTTGCCCAGGCTGGAGTGCAGTGGCATGATCTGGGCCCACTGCAACCTCTGTCTCTGGGGTTGAAGCAATTCTCTGTCTCAGTCTCCTGAGTAGCTGGGATTATAGGCGCCTGCCACTGTGCCCGGCTACTTTTTGTATTTTTAGTACAGGCAGTGTTTCACCACCTTTGTCAGTCTGGCTTGGAACTTCTGACCTTGTGATCCACCGCCTAGGCCTCCTAAAGTGGTGGGATTACAGGCGTGAGCCACTGAATCCGGTCTGATTTTCTCTTGAACAATAATTTTATGTATTGTTAATATGCATAAAACATTTTGGTTCACATTTTGAATACATTGAAAAAAAAATAGAAAAAAGAGAATTTTTCCCATGTTCTGGGGTAGGCCTGGCTCATCTCAGGCAGGAAGTCCTCCCTGAAAAGGCTGCAACTTAGGCTGTCACTCTTCTGTTAGGCTGATCACATGTTGTGTCACTTGACCTGAGAAGGTGGGGTCTTGAACTATATCCAATCAGCGACGTTGGACTGGAAACTGCAATCGCGCACACAACTGGAGCGGACAGGGTGACTTCCGGGATGTAGGTTGGGGGGACCCTGTCTCTAGCTGAAGATGGAACTCCTGCTCTTGTCTTCACTGCTCTGTGTCTTCTGACCTAGAGCCCCAGCCTGTGTGGCCCTGCGACCTGCAGGTACTGAAGATCTACAGCAAAAGGCCACTGAAAGCCTAGAAATGGTGAGATTGCCGGGTCCGACATCCGGAGAGGGGCAAGGGCTGGTTGGAACTGGTGGGAAGTGCTGTGGCGGGACTCAGGCCTCCCCGCAGTCAGCTCTGCACCCTGAGTTCTCCTTGTCCAGGTCTGCGTCAGTCCCCTGCAGAAGATGGCAGCTAGGCTGACAGGAGGGCCCCCTGGCGCCCTGTCTTCCCAGTGCAGTGACTGTACCATGGCCTGGAGCCCTCTCTGGGCAGCTCTGCACCAGTAGCGCAGTATCTCTCCCAGATGTTCAGGGACCACGGGAGTATCGTCAGGGCAGAATCCTGACTCAGGGTTATTAAAAATTTATGGATGTCACCGTGAAAGTATTAAATAATTTAATCAAAGGGTAATTCAAAAATTGTAGAGCACCCAGCTATGGTTTGTAATTTGTGGTCTATGGAAGGGGCTTCTCGAACTCCTGACCTCAGGTGATCCACCCATCTCGGCCCTGCAAGTGCTGGGATTACAGACGTGAGCCCCGTGCCTGTCCTAGTTTCTTAATTTTTACAATCAAGGTGGAAATATCTTGGTTATATAATCAGCGTTTAATTGGCAGTTTATATTTGGTTAAACCTGAAACTTGTTTCCGGCGATGTGGTAATTTACCAAAAAATGCTCTTGAGTTTATTTTTTAGAAGTAGAAATCCAGGGACTAGAACCACCTCAGTCTATTTGCCTGCCACTTAATTATTTTCACACTCCACTGGTGACTGATTTTTCCCTAAATTTTTCACATGTGTTACAAGCAGGACTTCAAGTCCACCCCTCATCCCCTATTCCTCCAGCCTAACTCTGGCTTGCAGGAAAATACTAAATTTCCAGTTTCGTCTGATATTCCCAAATGCCAATTTCCCCTCCCTAATTCACTTTATCAATTATTTATCCTTGAGTGTATATTTTGATATTATTTTATTTTATTTATTTTTTTACTTATTGAGACGGAGGGAGCCTTGCCCTGAGACTGGAGTGCAGTGGCGTGATCTCACTGCAACCTCCACCTCCTGGGTTCAAGCGATTCTCCTGCCTCAGTCTCCTGAGTAGCTGAGATTATAGGTGCCCGCCACCACGCCTGGCTAATTTTTGTATTTTTAGTTGAGACAGGGTTTCACCATGTTTGTCAGGCAGGTCTTGAACTCCTGACCTAAGACGATCCACCCACCTTGGCCTTCCAAGGCGTGAGCCACCGTGCCCTGCCAATTAATTGTTTACTACATGATTTTTAATACAAATAATAATACATTTATTGTCTGAAAGGAATAAATGATTTTGCTTTTCTTACTGAGATATAAAATGTGAGCACCTTCAAAGTTTCTTCCCTTATGTGAACACTGTGAGTAATATTGCTGAATTTTTCTAACATTTAGTTTTAGTTTCACAAACCAAGTTAATAACTCTGACATGGAAGTTTAAGCCCAGTGAGTCTAAGCTGAGGCTAATGTTGAGCCTGCAAAAGGAGGTTATTAAGGCCCAGTTAGTTCCTTTTGGGGAGCCTCCCCTGCAAATTTCCCAGCCTGGTTATCCAAGCCAGGGAAGAAACCTCTATACTGAGAGAAGCTACAGAGCCTTGGAACTCTGGGGATCCACAAGCAAATGCAGATAAGGTTAATATAAAGGAGATGGGGAGGGTCTTACTGAAAATGGAGTTGTTATTGTTTTGAGGCAGTTTCTAGACTTTTAAAAATAAAACATATATGTAAAAAAAATTGAATTTCAAAGGAGTATTGCAACAGGAGAAAGTAGCAACTATAAGTTGTTTTTTGCTACGGGATCTCGCAGCGTTGACTAGGCAGCCTCTGAGTAGCTGGAATTACAGGTGCGCGCCACCAAGCCTGGCTAATTTTTGTATTTTTAGTAGAGACGGGCTTTCACCATGTTGATCAGGCTAGCCTCAAACTCATGACCTTGTGATCCGCCCGCCTCGGCCTCCCAAAGTGCTGGAATTACAGGCGTGAGCCACCGCGCTGGGGCAAGATTTTTAAATATTGCAAAGATTAGACAGAAAAGGGCTTTGCTTTCCAGAGAAAAGCAAACAAGATTAGAAAGGTGGTTGGAGGGGAATGTTTAAGTGGAGGGTAATAAAAGCAGATTTTAGATTAGAGAATGTTTTACCCGGACGTATGTTCTTAGGAAGGACATAAAATGGAGTTGTATGGTGGCTCAGACTGAGGGTAAGATCAAAGTTCATGAGCTTGTGGGAAGAATATAAACCTATGTTTGATTAAGAAGTATTTTATGGGCCGGGCGCGGTGGCTCAAGCCTGTAATCCCAGCACTTTGGGAGGCCGAGACGGGCGGATCACGAGGTCAGGAGATCGAGACCATCCTGGCTAACACGGTGAAACCCCGTCTCTACTAAAAAATACAAAAGAAAAACTAGCCGGGCGAGGTGGCAGGCGCCTGTAGTCCCAGCTACTACTCGGGAGGCTGAGGCAGGAGAATGGCGGGACCCCGGGAGGCGGAGCTTGCAGTGAGCTGAGATCGCGCCACTGCACTCCAGCCTGGGCGACAGAGCGAGCCTCTGTCTCAAAAAAAAAAAAAAGTATTTTATGTTGAGCACTGAAGACAAAATCAGCTTGTTTTCAATGAGTAAAAGAGAAAATGTACAAAGCGTTTTTCTGGCTGTGTGATAGGTAAGAAAAGAGAGCACCATTTCAGTCATAATGGAAAGCGGTTCCCCTCCCCCCCTACTTAAAAGTCTTCCTGGAGAACACAAGGGATGAGAATTTTATTAATTACAGCTGTTTATCATCTTTGTGCTTCATCTTTTCCCGCCTTTTTTCTTGGTCCTATACATTTCACTTTTTTTTTTTGTTTTTTTTTTTTTTTTTTTTTCCTTTTGTGGAGAACGGGGTCTCGCTGTATTACCCAGGCAGGTCTCGAACTCCTGGGCTCAAGCTATCCTCCCGCCTCTGCCTCCCTGAGAGCTGGGATTACAGGCGTGAGCCACCGCGCCCGGCCACATTTCACTTTTTTGGGGTTGTATTTTTTTTTTTTTTTTTTTTCGAGACAGAGTTTTACTTTTGTTTTATTTGTATTTTATTGTACTTTTATTTGTATTTTATATTATGTCATGTTATTTATTTTTTTGGAGACAGAGTCTCAGTCTGTTGCCTAGGCTGAAGTGCAGTGGCATGATCTTGGCTCATTGCAGCCTCAACCTTCTGGGCTCAAGCAGTCTTCTTTTTTTTTTTTCTCTTTTGAGACAGTCTCCCTTTTGTTGCCCAGACTGGAGTGCAATGGTGTCATCTTGGCTCAGTGCAACTTCCTCCTCTGGAGTTCAAGTGACTCTTCTGTCTCAGTTTCCTGAGTAGCTGGGATTACAGGTGCCCACCACCACCATGCTCAGCTAATTTTTGTATTTTTAGTAGAGATGGGATTTCACCATGTTGACCCGGATGGTCTTGAACTCCTGACCTGGTGATCCGCCTGCCTCGGCCTGCCAAAGTGCTGGGATTACAGGTGTAAGCCATCCCGCCAGGCCAAGCAATCCTCTTGTACCTCAGACTTCCAAGTAGCTGGGACTACAGGCATGCACCACTACACCTAGCTAATTTTTCTTTTCGCATTTTTTTAGAGATGGAATTTTTCCATATTGCTCAGGGTGGTCTTAAACTCCTAAGCTCAGGCAATCCATCTGCCTTGGCCTCTCGAAGTGCTGGGATTACAGGCATGAGCCATTGTGTCTGATCATACCATATTTTCTTTATCCGGTCTACCATTGATAGACATTCAAGTTGATTCCATGTCTTTGCTGTTGTGAACAGTGCTGCAGTGAACATGCTTGTGCATGTGTCTTTATATATTTCTTTGGGTATATACCCAATTATGAGGTTGCTTGGTGAAATGGTAATTCTGGTTTTAGTTCTGTGAGAAATTGCCACACTGCTTTTTACAATGGTTGAATTAATGTACACTCTTAACAGCAGAGTATAAGTATTCCCTTTTCTCTGCAACCTTGACAGCGTCTATTTTTTGACTTTTTAATAGCCCTTCTCACTGGTGTGAGATGGCATGTTGTGGTTTTTCTTTGCATTTCTCTAATGATTATTGATGAGCATTTTATTACATGCTTGTTAGCCACGTTTGTCTTCTTTTGAAAACATCTTTTCATGTTTTTTTTCTTTTAGTGAGATTTTATTTTTTCTTGTAAACTTATTTAAGTTTCTTATAGATTCTGGATATTACACCTTGGTCAGAAGCATAGTTTGCAAATTTTTCCTATTATTCTTTTGGTTGTCTGTTTACTGTGTTGATAGTTTCCTTTGCTGTGAAGAAGCTCTTTAATTAGGTCAAATTTGCCAATTTTTGCTTTTGTTGCAATGGCTTTTGGTATCTTCATCATGAAATCTCTGCCAGTTTCTATGTCTAGAATGGTATTTCCTAAGTTATCTTCCACGGTTTTAAAAATAATTTTCAAATAAATATTTCAGCCTTTAATTAATGTTGAGTTGATTTTTGTATATGGTATAATAAAGTTTCAGTCTTCTACATAGTGCTAGCTAGTTATTCCACCACCATTTATTAAATAGGGAATTCTTTCCACATTTCTGTTGTCACCTTTGTTGAAGATCAGATGGTCGTAGATATGTGGCATTATTTCTGGGCTCCGTTCTGTTGCATTGGTCTATGAGTTTGTTTCTGTACCAGTTCCATGTTGCTTTGTTTACTGTAGCTCTGTAGTATAATTTGAAGTTAGGTAATGTAATGCCTTCAGCTTTGTTGTTTTTGCTTATGATTACCTTGGCCATTTGGACTCTTGGTTTTATATGAATTTTACAATAGTTTTTCTTTTTTCTTTTTTTTTAGTTCTGTTAAAAATATTTTGGTCATTTGATTAGAATAACATTAAATCTGTAAATTTTTGGGGCAGTGTAACCATTTTTAGGATATTGATATTTTCTACTTATGAGTGTAAAGTTGTTTTCCATTTGTTTGTGCCATTTCTGACATCTTTAAGCATTGTTTGTAATTCTTATCATAGAGATGTTTCACCTTCCTGGTTAGCTGCATTTCTAGATATTTTGTTCTTTTTGCAGCGATTGTTAATGGCGTGTTTATAATTTGTATTTGGTATGGATGTTGTTGATTTACAAGGATGATACTAATTTTTGTGCATTTATTTTGTGTCCTGTAATGATACTGAAGTTGTTTGTAGGTTTAAAGAGTTTTTCTGCCAAGACTATACAGTTTTCCAGATATAGAGTTATGTTGTCTTCAAAAAGGGATAGCTTGGCTTCCTCTCTGTTTAAATTCCTTTTATTGTCATGTTTTGCCTGATTGCTCTGACCAGGACTTCCAATTTTATGTTGAATAGAAGAGTTGAGAGAAGGAATCTTTGCCTTATGCCAATTTTTGAGGCAGAATGCTTCAAGCTTTTTACTTTCTTTCTTTTTGGGATAGAGTCTCCCTTTGTCTCCCAGGCTGGATTGTAGTGGCACAATCTTGGCTCACTGCAGCCTCTGTCTTCTGTTTTATGTGATTCTCTTTCCACAACTTGTCAAGTAACTGGGATTACAGGCACCCCTGGCTAATTTTTGTATTTTTAGTGGAGATGGAGTTTTGCCATGTCTGCCAGGTTGATCTCAAACTCCTGACCTCCGGTGATCCACCTGCCTTGGCCTCCCAAAGTGCTGGAATTACAGGCATGAGCCACTGCACCCATCTGCTTCCAGATTTTATTCATTCAGTGTGTTGGCTGAGAGTTTGTCATAAATAACTTATTATTGTAAAGTATGTACTTTCAATGCCTAGGTTTTTGAGGGGTTTTAACATGAAAGATATATTTTATCAAAAGCCTTTTCAGCATCTATTGAGGTAATCTTGTGGTTTCTGTCTTTAGTTCTGTTTATGTGATGAATCACATTTATTGATTTGATTTGTGTACTTTGAACCAACCTTGCATTCCCAAAATAAATTCTACTTGATCATAGTGGGTTAGCTTTTTGATATGCTGCTAAATTTGGTTTGTCAGTATTTTGTAGAGGATTTTTGCATGAATGTTGAAAGATATTGGCCTGAATTTTTTTTTTTTTTTTTTTTTTAAATCTCAGCCAGGTTTTGGTATCAGAATAATGCTGTTCTTATATAACAAGTTGGACAGAAGTTACTTTTTCTTAATTTCTTAGAATAGTTTCAGTAGAAATAATACCAGCACTTTTTTGTACACCTGGTAGAATTCAGCTGTGAATCTGTCTGGTCCTTGGCTTTATTTGGTTGATTGGCTATTTATCATTAATTCAATTTTTGAGCTTCTTATTCATCTGTTTAGGGCTTTGATTTCTTTTTTTTCATTCTTGGAAGGATGTATTTGTTTAAAATATTTTCATTTTTTCTAGCTTGTTTGTGTGCACAGAGATATTCATAGTAGACTTCAATATATTTTTGTGGGGTCAGTAGTAATGTCTTTTGTTATTTCTAATTGTGTTTATTTGGATCATCCCTTCTTCCTTCATTAATCTAGGTAGTGGTTTATTTATATTATTATTTTTTCATAGACTTAATTCCTGGATTTCTTGATATTGATTTTGATTATTTCTTGTCTGCTGCTAGATTAGCGGTTGATTTGCTCTTGCTTCTTTCATTCTTTTATTTATGATGTCAGGTTGTCAAATGAAGATCTCTCTAACTTTTTGAGCATTAAATGCTATCAATTTCCCTTTTAACACCACCTTAGCAGTATTGCAGATATTCTAATGTGTTGGTTTTATATTTTTATTTTTATTTATTTATTTTTTTTTTGAGATGGATTTTTGTTCTTGCTGCCCAGGGCAAGTGCAATGGCACAATCTCGGCTTGCTGCAACCACCACCTTCTGAGTTCAAGCGACTCTCCTACCTCAGCCTCCCAAGTAGCTAGGATTACAGGCATGTGCCACCACAGTGGGCTAATTTTTGTGTTTTCAGTAGAGATGGAGTTTCACCATCTTGGCCAGGCTGGTCTCAAGCTCCTGACCTCATGATCCGCCTGCCTCGGCCTCCCAAAGTGCTGGGATTACAGGCATGAGCCACTGTGCCCAGCCCTGGTCTTTTTTGTTCTTATTTGTTTAAAAGAACTTCTTGGTTTTTGCCTTAATTTCATTATTTATCAAGAAGTTATTCAAGTGCAGGTTGTTTAATTTTATGTAATTGTATGGTTTCAAGTTGTTTTCTTTTGTTGAATTATATTTTGTCAAGCTGAAGAGTTCTGTAGATGTCTATTGGGACGATTTGGTCAAGTGTTGAGTTTAGGTCCTAATGTTTTGTTAATTTTCTTCTTCAGTTATCTGTCTCTTAGTGCCTGTGGGATGTTGTAGTCTCCCACTGTTATTGTGTCAGAATCTAAATCTCTTCATAGGTCTCTAAGAACTTGCTTTTGTTCATGTGAACCCATTAATTTTATATAACACTTTTCTCTTTTCTGCTTTTTCTTCTGTAAACATTCTTTCATGTGTGCACAATGTGCAAAATTTAGATGTCCACGAGTTTAAGAACATGTTTATAGACCTGGCTCTTGTAAAAGTCTAAATTAGAAATAAGAGGCTTAATTAGTCCACATAAAATAAGAGAAAATATCTTACTAAAATCTCTTTTCTTAAAACAGGTTTTATATAGATTTTTATCTCCCTTTTTTTGAAATATATGTAAATCATATTAACAGTTAAATAAATCTTTGTTATTTATTTATTTTTTTTACTGAGTATTGTCTTTATCTGGGACCTGAGATTAATTGCTTTGTTTTGCTTTGGCAAAAGGTTATTCTTACTATTTTAGTCTTTTAAAGTTGACACAGATTTGTTCACAATAAAACTCATTCCAAGAGCACACAAAAGTTTAGCATAAAAATAGGATTAAATTTAGCAAAACAGAATTATAAGGACTAAAAGATATTGGGTAATTTGATTGACAAACCTGTTTATCCAACGTGATTATTTACAGTCTGAAGTACTTATACTACAAAAGCAAAAATAGTTCAGTTTGTAAACTGAACAGTGGAGTCTGTTGTCATACCTTGGTTTCTATTTATTACTTCAGTACAATTAGCATAGTTATGTGTGGTGTTGTTAGACAACCTGCATTCATATACATTTAATAATATTTTCTACAATAGTATGAATATAAAGCCACAATGTCTACTTTGAATGAATTCCTTAGTTATTTTAATATTGTGATTCACACTTTCAAAATGTAAAGTTTTTCAATTGAAATATAGTTACAGAAATTTTAAAAAATCCTCCATACATTATGACTAGTACATTAAAATTATTCCTCCTTACATATTTATATCCAATAGCCAAAGAAATTTTACTACCAAATTGTTACAGTAGACATTAGTTTTCTATTCTTATTAATTTAACCAACAGGGATAATGGAAAGTAAGCATAATTTCAGTGTCTTTCATTTCACAAATTGGAATGCTGCTATTACAGGACAAATAAAGGCAGGCGATGTGGCTGCCCAAAAACTGTAGTAGCTCTCCAGTTAGCTACCTTACAGGTTCACATATATTCCACTATATTAACACAGTCAGATTTTAATTTTTTATCGAAAAGTGCTAGTGGAAGTTGTGAGATATATTTGAATATAGATTCTGCATTCAATGGCTAGAAAATTAGCATCAGAGATAGAAAAAAATCTTTTATAATTCTTCTGATAATATACCTCTTTTCTTCATAATACTCATGTTTCTCATGCTGTGAGTAGCTATGCACTTTGGGTATTTAGAGAGAAATTCTTTTTGGAGGAATATTTTCTGCCTGACTTGAACAATCTTATATCTAATTTCAGTTTTTTCTTAAGATGCTTTTACCTTTTTTTTTTCTGTCAATATAATCTTTCTCAGAGTGAGAGCTGTTTTTCTTTAGAATGCTTCGTATATCTGTTTTAGAAGCCCTATTAGTATCCCATAATGTCTGTGACAGACCTGGCTGTTACAGTGAGAACTCTTGGAGCTATCTCTATCTAGATGCATGCTAGAAATCCAGCAGTTTATTTTCCATGTCACCATTATAAATAGAAACTGTGGCTTAAATAATGCTCTCATTTCCATTATTGTGAAGGTGCAGTTCTACCCAGGGAGGCTCTCTTCCTGCAGCTCAGGCTT
Organism: Rhinopithecus bieti; assembly: GCF_001698545.2. Lineage (NCBI taxonomy): Eukaryota > Metazoa > Chordata > Mammalia > Primates > Cercopithecidae > Rhinopithecus > Rhinopithecus bieti. Next base: position 241,871 of record NW_016811565.1, on the reverse strand, counting down.
CACTCTTTGATGTGACACTAAAGTGCTGCTGTGGCAATTGACATTCACCTATAATGTGAGCTGCCAGCTGTGAGCCCTGTGCTGTGGGCTGTACCGCAGTGGCAGAGGGTAGGAAACAAAAGAGAACACTGGCAATCAGAAGAGGGGAAACCGGAGTACTGTAACCCCGTCCTCAGGGAGGAGAGAGCCACTGCTTTAAAATGCAAGTAGCCAAAAAGATAACACCCTATTCAACCACTTTTGTATAAGAGTGAAAGTCTACCTTCAGCAGGCAGCTGGCTTCAAGTTGCAGAACTATCTTCTGTCATGGACATGTGAAAAGTTTATTGTGTCATTGAATATAACCAATTAGCATACAGGGATGGCCTCCCCAATGACCAGAGGAATTTAGGATGAACTGTGTATGACATGGTGGTGTAAATTCTTCTACTTGTAAACTATTTATGATAACCATCTTTATGTCTTTTCAATCTCTTAAGCAGACTGACTGTAATATATGTGACATTCAGATTTAATTGTGTAATGAAAGAGTTTTCTTTCTTTTTCTTTTTCTTGTCTTTCTTTTTTTTTTTTTTTTTTTTTTTTTGAGACAGAGTCTCGCTGTGTCACCCAGGCTGGAGTGCAGTGGTGCGACCTCGACTCTTTGCAACCTCTGCCTGTCAGGTTCAAGTGATTTTCCTGCCTCAGCCTCCCAAGTAGCTGGGACTATAGACACATGCCACCATGCCTGGCTTTTTTTTTTTTTTTTTTTTTTTTAGTAGAGATGGGGTTTCACTGTGTTAGCCAGGATGGTCTCGATCTCATGATCGACCCTCCTCTCCCTCCCAAAGTGCTGGGATTACAGGTGTAAGTCACCATGCCCAGCTTCTTTCTTTGCTATTATCGTGGTTTCTCTGGGGCTGAAGAGGATTTTTTAAAAACTATATTTCCTAGAATTACCAGACATAATATAAACAAATAAGGTGCCAACCAAGCTTTACTCTAGAGGGGACTTTCCCTCTCAGGCTTCTCACAATTATGCTGTAAAATGCATGTTGTCACCTAAATATGCAGGCAGAATTGTGTCTCTGCCTATTTGGTATCTATAGTCCTCCACAGTCACTTCTAGAGAGGCTAGAGCAGATTTCTACAAACCATTTTTTTTTTTTCTTAGACGGAATTTCGCTCTTGTTGCCCAGGCTGGAGTGCAGTGGCACAATCTCAGCTCACTGCAACCTCCACCTCCTGGGTTTAAGTGATTCTCCTGCCTCAGCCTCCCGAGTAGCTGGGATTACAGGCATGCACCACCACGCCTGGGTAATTTTGTATTTTTAGTAGAGACAGGGGTTTTCCATGTTGGTCAGGCTGGTCTCGAACTCCTGACCTCAGGTGATCCACCCACCTTAGCCTCCCAAAGTGCTGGGATTACAGGTGTGAGGCACCTCACCTGGCCTAGATTTCTACAAACTTTATAGGGCAGATATTAACCATTTTACTTCTTTCAATGACTCTTGTATCTTCAGACCTGAAAGTGATTCAGAGACCATGGAGCCCAGAAACCCAATCAGTGTAACAAGTGTGCATTGAGTAGACATGGAGACATGAGAATCTCCACTTCTCTTTCCTTCCTCTTACTAAAATGCTCACAATTGCAGGTAACACCTACTGCTACTCCACCCATCTAGGACCTAAATCTGCAACTCCAAATTCTAAATCTAGGTCTAGAAATTAAAAAACAAAACAAAACAAAACAAAAGTTTCATTTGAGAAATGCAAGTTTTTTTTGGGGGGGTGGTGTGGGGGTGGGGATGGAGTCTTGCTCTGTCACCAGGCTGGAGTACAGTGGCATGATCTTGGCTCACTGCAACCTCCTCCTCCTCCCAGGTTCAAGCTATTCTCCTGCCTCAGCCTCCCGAGTAGCTGGTAGTACAGGCATGTGCCACCACACCTGGCTAATTTTGTATTACTTTTTTCAGTAGACACGGGGCTTCACCATGTTGGCCAGTATGGTCTCCATCTCTTGACTTCGTGATCCTATCTTTTTGGCCTCCTAAAATGTTGGGATTACAGGCGTGAGCCACTGTGCCTGTCTGCAAGTCTTTTTACTTATAAAACTCATACATTAAAATAAGAGCACAATTATGTCTTTCTCCTTACTTTCAACTATGTATTCATCTCTTGAAGCTGTTCACTATTGCCAAAAGTAGGTATAAGTTAAACCAATAATAAGTTATTTATTTAAACAAAGAAGAATTTCTCACAAACTAGTTTGTATCACCTCACTCTCTGTCTCTCTTCTTTTTTTACCTTCACAAATCCACTTATAATTGCTGCTAATCAAAGTGTAGATTCCAGGCATCTTGAATATTTCTTCTCAAGTTACAGTGCTTAAGCTTGGCCCCAATAAACTGTCTACTTATATTCATGTTGTGTCAGCTTTTTTTTAGGTGAAATATTATTTAGAATTTTCTAGAGCAGCCTCTGAGTAGATTTCTCCTTTGATTATACTCGCTGTAACAGCCAAAAATGTAGAGTGATGTTGATTTTATCTGGAATCTGCAAATAAGGTCTGGCCTCTGCCTGGAATTTACAAAACAGGGCCAGACTTTAGATTGAGAATGTACAGAAAACCAACAGGAGGCATTTTCTGCATTGTGAGATGTCAATGTACACATTTCAGATCCCTCCTTTGAGAGTGTGGCTCTTTGACCTTTTCACATCGCTATCTTTATGTGAGAGGCTACAGGTGTAAATAGAATCTGATGGCAGAATCTCTAAGTGTAAACAAGCATCTTAGGAGTGAGAGATCAAGGCCACAAAGTAGCCAGAGCCCTGAGCACAACTATAGCTACCTGGAAAATGTGATACCGGGGTGTTATTGTCCTTCTACATGCCCAAAAGCTAGCTAATCAGGACAGGTGATCCAGGTTCTGGAGCTCCACCAGGATAGTTTCATTTTCTTTTTAGAATCAGCCTGAGTCTCTCCTGCCGGCTTATTATTGGACCATCAGCCCAGGGTCACTGGAAATGCTCTCATAATCACCTAGGCATCTGAGACATTTGAGAATCTCCAGAACAGAATTGTGTCAGACTGACAAGAGTGGTTAATTTTGCTTCTGTCTTAGTGTAAAAGAAATGAGTCATCTGGTATTTGTTCCTCCCACCATACAAGAGATGTCTTTGGCTGGTACCCAGATGAGAGTTTCTCTGGTTCCCTGGTACTTGGGTGAAAAACAAGGAGGAGATCTGGAGACTCAAACAGATAAACAAATTGATTCCATTTCATATAGTCATTAGAAAAATAGATAAAGCAGTCATGGTCCCTACCATGCAAGAACTTTTAGTCTTGACTATCAACTGGATAAGTGGTTTAATTATACATCATATGGTGGGTACAATAAATAGATGTGTGCAAATATATGGGATTTATTTACACCATTTTCTTTATATTGTTGAGACTTCTGATGTCTACACCTGAACATATATTTATAAATAAAAGAGTTATTATTTGTATTTTTTAGCTTGCTAAGAATACTTATCTTCTAAAATTATTTTAGAAAACCTTAAGAGTTTTGTTTAAATTGCTTATTAGTATGTGATATGTCCTTGAGAGGGCAGTGGGGTTTAAAAGATTAAAATTATACAAACGCTGAGATTTAAGATTTTTTTTTTTTTGGTACACTTAAAAAATGAAACAACTGAAAATACTCCCCAGTGGCATAAAGAACAGAATTTTACGTTAGTTCTACACCTTGCCCCAGCCCTGATCAGGTTCACCCTTTGTGAAGGCCTTATTTAGGTATGGCCATACTCTGGAGTCTTGCCTCCCAGAACTAACTAGAAGAGATCAGAGTTTTGGGTGATGAATCCTGTTGCTTTTTTAGGGTTGATGCTCATGATTTTCTGAAACCCAGAAGCAGATAAATGGAAAATATGAAACATGATTTGTATGGTCTTAATTTTTAAATTTTTTATTGAAACCATTGTTTGCAGAGAGATTATGTTTAGCAACTTGTTTTCTGTCCCTGCAGATATAGTAATTGATTCACAAATCACAAAATAGTAAATATAAACACAACAAAAATTCATCTAAATTACATTAAACTCTTTCTATCTGTATCCCGCTCATCTGTCTATATTTAGACTTTATTCTATATTTTTTTTCAAAAAAATCAGTGACAGATAAACAAAAGAAGAAATAAAAATACTGGGTTCTTATTCTAAATCCTTGGAATTATTGAACACTTAGTATAAACTCACAGATTTTATCAGAATTAAGTAATGGGTTATCATAGTGCTCTGTAACCTCTTATTGAGCACATGGTACCTGCTTAATAAACGTTGCATTAGTACATGTGTACATGTTGTTTTCTAAATGCAGACTTACTCAGAAATTGCTGCTTTCTGTTTTCTCTATAAACTTTAAAAAGCCAGCAAATAATATAATACTTTAAGATAAAGAATGGTTGTCTTCATTTGTATCAAAAGTATTTGTGTTGTGACAAGACTGCTGAATATAAGGGACTCTGTGCCATGCCTCATTTTTCTAACCAATGCTAATAATGAGCCCAGAGAGAGTGACATCAGAACTGACAGGGGACTTCTTTAAAATACCCATTTATGGACCCTTTCCAAACCTGAAGAATCATACTACATAGAGTGGGGCCAAATTTACGAAGTGATTTATAAGCTCATTAAAGCTTGAGTAGCAGTGCTTAGGTAAGTGGTTATAAGCACAGGCTTCTAATTAGAATCACGTGGCCAATTTGCAGAACTCTCTTGTACCCTTTTCACAGTTTGTTTAGTGTTCTGGGTGAAAGCGTCTATTTGTTTTAATTAAGTGCCTCATGTGACTCTAAGGTGCCAGAATCAAGTATGACGAGTTCAAGATACATTTATGAGAGTTAAGTGCTGCCTTTGCACTAAAGGGTGGTCCAGGAACCTGTTCTGTTTGGGTTTGGTAAGGACACGACAGTGTGGCCAATATTTCTATTACTGTAGCAGAAATTGCTAGTGTCTGTAGCAGAGGAGAGAACCTGCGGACCAAAAAAATAAAATATATATATTATATATATACACACACACTTTTTTCTTTTTTTTTTTTTAAGATGAAGTTTCACTCTTGTTGCCCAGGCTGGAGTGCAATAGTGCAGTCTTGGCTCACTGCAACCTCCACCTCCGGGTTTCAAGTGATTCTCCTCCCTCAGCCTCCTGAGTAGCTGGGATTACAGGCATGAGCCACCACATCCTGCTAATTTTGTAGTTTTAGTAGAGATGGAGTGTCTTCATGTTGGTCAGGCTGGTCTCGGACTCCCGACCTCAAGTGATCCACCCACGTCAGCCTCCCAAAGTGTGGGATTACAGGCATGAGCCACTGCGCCTGGCTGCAGAGAAACTTATATTTTTATCTCTGTGGAGCAGCTCATTGTTCCTAAATCCTTTCTGTTATAAAGGACAGAAATGGGTAGAGTTTTTCTGTCTTGGGCTTTCTACCTTTGGGTGTGGTGGTAAAAGATGAACATGTGGTGCTCAGATTTTTAAAGGCATATTCTAAAGATGCAGGTATAATTAGTCCAGAAAGTGTCATCTGAGAAATAATTCTAGAGGAGGAGGAGAAAGAGAAAAAATGACTTTTTTTCAGCTAAACATTTCTGTCATCAAGAGCTGTGTCCACTCTGCCTCCTGGATTGCCATGTGCTTAGTACTTGCAAATCTTTACTTCTATACTTGTGTTTTTTCTCCCTAATGAGTTTTTCTTAACTACTTTTACAAATGCTTATGATAGTCGAGGGTCTCTGAAAAATACTTCGTTTCTATATATCACAGCCTTCTGTACATCACGGTTTCTTATATGCCATGCAGAATTCTCACCATGGATTTGTGATCTGCAATATTAAAAATATTGACTGGCTGTTGAACATGGATAACTGTGGATACTCAATATTTTTCTTCTTTTCTCTTCTCTCTTTTCTTTCTTTCTGAGACGGAATCTCACTCTGTCGTCCCGGCTGGAGTGCAGTGGCATGATCTCGGCTCACTGCAGCCTCCACATCCTGGGTTCAAGCAATTCTCCTGCCTCAGCTTCCAGAGTAGCTGGGATTACAAGCATGCATCATCACACTCAGCTAATTTTTATATTTTTAGTAGAGACAGGGTTTTACCATGTTGGTCAGACTGGTCTCAAACTCCTGACCATATGATCCACCTGCCTCAACCTCCCAAAGTGCTGGGATTATAGGCATGAGCCACAGCATCCAGCAATGATACTCTATATTTTCTATGGGGAAAACCTGGGGTTCTTAGTAAAGATGGAGAGCATGTAATGTTGCAGTTTTTTCTGTGTTCTTTATTATTTTGAGGCATTACACGATTAAGAAAATGCTCATTTAAACAGAATGGCATTTATTACCCAGAAAGTTCTGAAAGAAGTGGCTGTGCAATTTGGCTCACGCCTGTAATCCCAACACTTTGGGAGGCTGAGGTGGATGGATCACAAGGACAGGAGATTGAGACTGTCCTGGCGAACACGGTGAAACCCCGTCCCTACTAAAAATACAAAAAATTAGCCAGGCATGGTGGCACGCGCTAGTAGTCCCAGCTATTCAGGAGGCTGAGGCAGGAGAATCTCTTGAACCTTGGAGGCAGAGGTTTCAGTGAGCCGAGATCGCACCATTGCACTCCAACCTGGGCGACAGAGCGAGACTGAGTCTCAAAAAAAACAAAAACAAAAAACAAACAAACAAAAATTACCAGGAGATACCTGCTTATTTGGTTGCTAAAGAAAGACTACTTAAAGTCACTATTAAAAATTGTAGAACGTGGAAGATATCTGTATCTTTAACTTTCCATACAACTGATGTTTTCTTACGGTTAAATTCAGACTGTAACTGGTTTTAGTGGGGGCAATATCTCAGTAGTGATGCTGTGTCCTTCTGGGTGCATCAGCACACTATAAAAACTTGTCCTAGTGCATTTGATGTTAATAACTCACTTGCTTAGTAAGCTGTCTTACAGATTTTTTCGCTATAGAGTTTTTTTTTTTTTTTTTCTTTTCATTAAGTATCTTTATGCAGCTGATGTCCATAAACCATCACATTTAATCTGGCAGCTGCCCTGTTTTTGAGGTTTTCTTTGTATTTCTTTCTTTGGTAAATGAAAGCTCTCATCTTTGTTTACAGGCCAGAAAAACTTGAAAAAAACACAGACTCTTCCACTTACTGGATGTTTGACAAAATGATCTTTTGGGGCCAAAACATTGGCATTACTGGTAAACTTGGTAAAGATTCAGTAACTTGGACTTTATTTCAGATCTCCTGAAAAAATAATCTGCATTAACAAGATGTCTGGTTTATTGTACACATTAAAATTCGACTGTTACCTTCTAAGTCAACATGTCTATTTTGTCTGAAAAATGTAAACAGCTATGTCTTTTCATCTGAAAAACATACACAACTCATTCTGTATTATGTAAATATAGTCCCCCAAAAATGTACATGTTAGTGTTTATGCCGTCAATTTTATACTTTATCATCCAGACAAGTATCATATATACACTGATTTGTGGATATTATGCCACTCTCTTTTCTCAGAGATAGAGAATACATTAGAAAATGTTTGTGTTTTGACAATTATTTTATTGGATAATTTCAGTCCCTCTTATAAGTTAGAATCAGTTCTATTCGCTTTCTGATTTTACCTTGAGTCGAATGGAAAATTCTGCCAATAGCCGCTTTGTAAATATGTGTGTTTGTGTGTCTTTTCCAGGGACTGCTGACATTTAGGGATGTGGCCATAGAATTCTCTCTGGAGGAGTAGCAGTGCCTGGACACTGCACAGCAGAATTTATAGAGGAATGTGATGAAAACCTGGCCTTCCTGGGTGAGGATAACTTTAATACAAAATTCCTTATATAAACTAAAGGTTTCATTTCTCTTTTGTAGGATGTTTTCTGGTAATTTATGCTTTCAAATTTCTGTTTTCAAGAAAATCCTGGGGATTTGTCTGTTTAGAAGAGAATTTCTTCAAGATGTTTCATCTTGACTTGAACTTTCCACATTCCTGAGCTGATCTGTGTCCTTCACTTTAGATTATTGGTAATTTCAGAAGTTTAGTTGCATAAAATATTGTTACTCATGCCTTAAAATCTAATTGTCATCAGCAATTTTTGATTCAGCCGTATCAGGCAGTGAAATTAAGAACGTACAAAATTAAATTTTTTTTTTTTTTTTTTTTTTTTTTTTTTTTTTTTTTTTTTTTGAGATGGAGTCTTGCTCTGTCACTCAGGCTAGGGTACAGTGGCATGATCTCAGCTCACTGCAACCTCCACCTCCCAGGTTCAAGCGATTCTCCTGCCTCAGCCTACTGAGTAGCTGGGATTACAGGCGCCTGCCAATATGCCCAGCTAATTTTTGTATTTTTAGTAGAGACAGGGTTTCACCATCTTGGGCAGGCTGATCTTGAACTCCTGACCTCATGATCCACCTGCCTTGGCCTCCCAAAGTGCTGGGATTACAGGTATGAGCCACCGTACCCGACCAATAAAAGTATTTTCTAAATACTTAAACATTTCTGTTATAAATTAGTATATTGGGATAAATTATTAGAATATTCTATTATATCCTCTTTACTGAACACATTACTAAGTTGGTAATTGGAGAATATGAGTAAGATTCATGTTAGTTATTTTTAATAAAACAGGTATTGCTGTCTCTAAGCCAGACCTGATCACCTGTCTGGAGCAAGAAAAAGAGTCCTGGAATATGAAGTGACATGAGATGGTGGATGAACCCCCAGGTAGGTGAGAGTGAATACAACAGATGACATGGATGAGGGGTTCAAGTCAAGAAGAAAGCAAGTTCTTAAAGTGATTTGGGAAGCTGTGTTAGAAAGGAAATAGTTTCTCAAAAGCCTGAAAATTTTTAAAAATTTTACTCTCACATAGGGGCATCTTCTGTCTTATGTTTATAAAATTTCTAAGAATTCTAATTTCCTTTCAGTGTTCTTCCTTCAAATTTACAGTGACAGCTAAAGTACTGTTCATGACATACAAAAAGAGTGTACAATCTGACTTTTTTTTTCTTGTTTATGTGGACAGAAATCTCCATAATTTTGAGATACTCTATGTTAAACTATTTTTTTTTTTTTGAGACAGAGCCTCGCTCTGTCTCCCGGGCTGGAGTGCAGTGGCCTGATCTCAGCTCACTGCAAGCTCCGCCTCCCGGGTTTATGCCGTTCTCCTGCCTCAGCCTCCGGAGTAGCTGGGGCTACAGGCGCTCGCCACCTCGCCCGGCTCGTTTTTTGTATTTTTTTAGTAGAGACGGGGTTTCACCGTGTTAGCCAGGATGGTCTCGATCTCCTGACCTCGTGATCCGCCCGTCTCGGCCTCCCAAAGTGCTGGAATTACAGGCTTGAGCCACCGCGCCCGGCCGTTAAACTATTTTTAAGTTCTCTTTTTACATCACGTCTGAAATGCATGAGAGTGGTGCTTTCTGTTTCATGGGTTTTCTTGTTCATTTTTTCTGCACATTTCATCCTGTTTTCATTACCATAGTTTTGAAATATAGTTTGAAATGATAAAGTATGATGTCTTTCTGCTTTGTTCTTTTTTCTTAAGATTGCTTTGGCTATTCAAAGTTTATTGTAGTTTCATTTTTTTTTTTAGGATTGTATTTTTCATTACTGTGAAAAAAAAACACTGGAATTATGACAGGGAGTTTATTGAATCTAGAGATCACTTTGGATAATATAGCTGTTTCACAATACTTATTCTTTCAGTAGAAATATTTTTAAATTTATTTGTGTCCTGTCTAATTTTTTTCATTGATTTATCTTTCACTTAAAAGATTTACAAGCTCCTTGTTTAAATTTGTTCTAAAATTGATTATTTCATTACTATTGTATATAAGATTGTTTTTTTCCTCTATTTTATCAGATAGTTTGTTTTAAGTGTATGGAACCATAACTTATACTTGTATATTAATTTTATATTTTGCTAATTAACTGAGTGTATTCATTAGTTTAAACAGGTTTTAATATACTATATTTATATCTATATATGATTACATGATCTACAAACAGCAACATTTTACTTACTGGTCTTCAATTTCAATGACTTTAAATTTTTCTTTTGACTATTTTGCCTTCCATATACTTCGAGCGCTGTGTTAAAATAGAAGCTAGTTTTGCATTAGTGTCTAAATTTGAAGGAGCAGCCGGGCGCAGTGGCTCATGCCTGTAATCCCAGCACTTTGGGAGGCCGAGGCGGGTGGATCACGAGGTCAGGAGATCAAGACCATCCTGGCTAAAACTGTGAAACCCCGTGTCTACTAAAAATACAAAAAATTAGCTGGGCGTGGTGGCGGGCGCCTGTAGTCCCAGCTACTCGGGAGGCTGACTAAGGAGAATGGCGTGTACCTGGGAGGCGGAGCTTACAGTGAGCCGAGATT
>NW_016811565.1:218473-230357 GCF_001698545.2 Rhinopithecus bieti | reverse complement strand
TTATAATTTCTTTTTGGTCTTATTAATGTCACTCCCTATATAAATTTTTACTTTCTATTTTCTACTTCAAATTTGTCTGTAATTTTAGATTCAGACATTTAGGGCAATACACTAGAATTTACATGTTGTGCCTGAATTAAATTAGATAATTAGTATGCAGGCAGCCAAAAAGAAATTATAAAATTTTCAACTACTTTTATCAGCCTATATCTAAATAATAGCATAGTTTATTCCCCAAATATTTGTTTTGTATATGAGGCTCTAACCCTATTCTGCTAAATATATGTATAATTTCACAATGTAAGGTGTTGTTTGCTTCTGTATTTGGATTACAGTAGTTTTATTTTGGGTAAAATAGCAAATATTTAAAACAAAATTGACCCTAGTTTCTTTTAAATGCTTATCTATTAAAATTTTCATTAGCATCTCCTGTTTATGATTGTATTTCATTTTCTCTGAAATTTTATTACCTTACAATAGATACCAGTAATTTAAAATGCCTGCCTTCCAGGAATGCACAGTTACAGCCAAACATTGCAGTTATCTAGACAAATTATTTGTTAATGTACATTGATGTTGCCAACTAGATTTTATGAGTAAACATTTATTATTGTCTTGTAGTACTATATTATTGTCTTTTTTACTGTAAATTTCTTACTATCAGTTTATTGTTTTTAGTTTTACTTATGTATTATAATTTTAGACAATTGGCAATTCTGTTTGTGTACTTTAAGTTATGTGGGGTTTAATTAAAAGATAAATGAGCCATATGTCTGTCACAATCAGATTATATATATTTGTGTGTTTATATCTGCAAATGTGACCCCAATTGTTGTTATAGCTTATCTTGTATATATTCTTTCTTAGCTCATTCTCTTTTTCTGTTTTTTTTGTTTTGTTTTGTTTTGAGATGGGGTTTTGCTCTTGTTGCTGAGGCTGGAGTGCAATGCACTATCTCGCCTCACTGCAACCTCTGCCTCCAGGGTTCAAACAATTCTCCTGCCTCAGCCTCCCAAGTAGCTAGGATTACAGGCATGTGCCACCATGCCCAGCAAATTTTGTTTTTTTTCTTTATTAGAGGCGAGGTTTCTCCATCTTGGTCAGGCTGGTCTCGGATTCCTGACCTCAGGTGATCTGCCCACCTCAGCCTCTCAAAGTGCAGGGATTGCAGGCATTAGCCATTGTGCCCGACCTCTTAGCTCATTTTCAGTGTTGGTTTTATCTTGTCTAAGTGAGTAGCCTTGGAAATAGTCTCATTTTCACCATGTGTTTAATGATGAATACGTATTTCCTTTGTGTGAGACAAACACTTTGTGATTTGGAGGTAATTTTTTAAAAGATTTATAATTTGGTATTTTTTTCAGTTTTTTAAGAAGTAATTGTTGTAAAAACACATAACATATAATTTAGCTTCTTAAATCTGTTTAAATGCACATGTCAGGGCCAGGCATGGTGGTGGCTCACATCTGTAAAACCAGGATTTTGAGAGGCCAGGACAGGAGGATTGCTTGAGCCCAAAAGATTGAGACCAGCCTGAGCAAAATGTGGAGACACCCTCTCTACAAACATTTTTCTTTCTAAGAAATAGCCAAGCAGGGTTGTGTGTACCTGTGGTCTGAGCTACTTGAGAGATTGAGGGGGAGGGTTACTTGAGCCTGGGAGTGTAAGGCTGCAGTGAGCCATAATTGTGCCATGCACTCAAGCTTGGGTGACAGATTGAGACCCTGTCTCAAAAAAAAAAAAAAAAAAAGTTGTATATTTCAGGTATGTTAACTGTATTCACATTGTTATGCAAAAGACTTCTAGAAATTTTATATCTTGTAAAACTAAGACTCAGTATCCATTAAATAACATTTACTCATTTTATCCTCTCTCCAGCCCTTAACAAACACCCTTCCACTTTCTGTTTTTATGAGTGTGACTATTTTATATATCTTACATAAGTGAAATCATAATATCTATGATTTCATTACTGGCTTATTTCAGCTGACATAATATTCTCAAAGTGTATCTTTAAATGTGACAAGACTCTTTTTAAAGGCTGAATAATATTCCTTTGTATCAAATATGTCTTGAAGGTCCTATGTTGCATATTTTAGGTATAGATTAATAAATGGAATTGCTGTATTTGATAATAATTTTATTTTTAATTATAAGAAGTACATTTATAACATAAAATAATGGTGCCTCCTTGTTTTCTACCAACAATCATCATGGGTTTCTTTCTTGTTTTTTTTTTGAGACAGAGTCTCATTCTGTTGCCCAGGCTGGAGTGCAGTCGCGTGATCTCAGCTTATTGCAACCTCTGCCTCCCAGATTCAAGCGATTTTCCTGCGTGGCTGGGATTACAGGCATATGCCGCCACACCCAGCTAATTTTTGTATTTTTAGTAGAGACAGGGTTTCACCATGTTTATCAGTCTGGTCTCGAACTCCTGACCTTATGATTTGCCCAACTTGGCCTCCCAACATGCTGGGTGTGAGCCACCATGCCGGCCTGTCCAATATGGTGAAACCCCATCTCTACTAAAAATATAAAAATTGGCTAGGCATGGTGGCAGGCTCGAGGCAGAAGAATTGGTTGAATCCAGAAGGCAGAGGTTGCAGTGAGCTGAGACCATGCCACTGCATTCCATCCTGGGCAATAGAGCAAGGCTCCATCTCAGAAGAAAAAAGAAAACAAAAAGAACTTATCTTCTTATGTCTGATTAAAAGATTTTTCACTTATGGTTTCAGGAAATAATTGAACTTTATCAGTATGGGTGTTCAGTTTTTAAAATAATTTTGTGAAAAGATTATCTTTTTTCTATTGTGTGCTCATGTCAATTTTGTGGGAGATTATTTGGCCATATTCAGAAGGGTTCATTTCTGGGCGCTCTATTCTGTTCTTTCGTCTGTTTGTTTGTCTTTGTGTCAGTACCACATTGTGTTTGTTATTGTTGCTTTTAATATGTTTCAAAATCAGAAATTATAATGCACCTTTTTTCTTTTTCATGGGTGTTTGGCTATAGGTCATAATAACATTTTAACATTTTAAACAATATTTCTTTAAAAAACTGCTATTGGGATTTTTATGAAGATTATATTGAATTTGTTTAGCACTGTCAGTTGTATTGACATCTCTGAAAAATTATTATTTTTTGATTCCTGAGCAAACATATGTTGAAGAGTGTGTTTTATTTTCATATATTTTTGGAATTTTTTTTAGTTTTAGTTTCTAGTTTAATTCAGTTTTGGTCAGAAAACACAAAGTGTGTAATTTTGGTCTTAAATTTATTTGTTGTTGTATTTGTTGTTTTTGGAGAAAGGATCTTACTCTGTCAACCAGGCCGGAGTGTACTGCCATGATTTTGGCTCATTGCAGCCTCAACCTACTGGGTTCAAGTGATCTTTCCACCTCAGTGTCTCATGTAATTGGGACTACAAACATAAAGTAAAATGTCTGAGTAATTCTTTGATTATTTGTAAGGATAGAGTCTCACTATGTTGCCCAGGCTGGCCTCAAACTTTTAACTCCAAGTAATCCTCCCACCTTGGTCTCTAAGTGTTGGGATTATAGGCATGAGCTACACCACCTAGCTGGCATTCTTAAATTTAATAAAACTTAGTATACGTCCTAACAGAATACACCAGGTGCAAATAAGAATATTGTGTATTCTCTTGCTTTTGACTGGAAAGTTTTGTACTCATCTATTAAGCCTAGTTGGTCTATAATATGGTTTTGATGTTCATGTTCTCCAAACCTTATTCTGCAATGTAATCCTTAATGTTGGATGTGGGACCTGGTGGGAGGTGTTTGGGTCATGGGGGCAAAGTCTTCATAAATAGCTTGGCACCATCCTCTTGGTAATCAAAATGTTTACACTCCATTAATTCAAATGAAAGCAGGTTTATTAGAAGAACCTGGCTCCTTCATCTCATACTTGCTCTGTCTGTTATTATGTGACATGTACATAATATCTATGATTTCGTTACTGGCTTATTTCAGTTGACATAATATTCTCAAAGTGTATCTTTAATGTGGCAAGATTTTTTTTTAAGGCTGAATAATATTCTATTGTATCAAATATGTCTTGAAGGTCTTTGCCTTCAACCATGATTGTAAGCTTGCTGAGACACTCACCAGAAGCAGATGCTGGCACACACTTTTTGTACAGTCTGCTGGATTGTGAGCCATATAATCTTTATTTCTTTATAAATTATCCACTCTCAGATATTCTTCTATATGTAAAATGATTAATACAGTCTATAATGTTGTCTAGGTTTTGTTTTCTTATTGATTTTTAATCTGAATTTTCTATTATTAAAACTGGGGTCTTGATGTCTACAATTATGTTGCTATGTATTTCTTGTTTTAATTTTGTTAATATTTGCTCTCTCTCTCTCTCTCGCCATATATTTCTTTATTTTTGAGACGGAGTCTCGCTCTGTCACCCAGGCTGGAGTGCAGTGGCACGATCTCGGCTCACTGCAACCACCACCTTCCAGGTTCAAGCAATTCTCTCGCCTCAACCTCCCAAGTAGCTGGGATTATAGGTGCTTGCCACCACGCCCAACTGATTTTTGTATTTTTAGTAGAGACGGGGTTTTGCCATGTTGGCCAGGCTGGTCTCAAACTCCTGACCTCTGGTGATCCGCCTGCCTCGGCCTCCCAAAGTGCTGGGATTACAGGCGTGAGCCATCGCGCCCGGCCTGCTTTATATATTTTGGAGCCCTTATGTTATATATACATATACATACAGCTAGGGAGATAGATATAATAGTTATAGATTTATGGTAAATCAACCTATTTTGTGAGTATATAATATCAATGTTTATCTCACGTTAGCACTTGACTTAAAACATATTATGTCTAATACCTACCCAGTTGTAGTTACTATTTTCATAAAATGCAGTTTGTTTTTTTTTTCACTCTGGTTTTCAGCCTATTTGATTTAGTGCTAAAATGATTCCCTTGTAGGCAACATACTCTTAGCTTTTTTCTTAAACCAGTAAAGCATTTTACTTTTTCTTTTTATAATTTCATTTATTTACTTGTTTATTCACTTATTTTTGAGATAGGGCCTCACTTTGTCAACCAGGCTGGTTTGCAGTGTTGTGATCATGGCTCACTGCAGCCTCAACTTACCAAACTCAGAAGATTTTCTCATTTCAGCCTCTCAGGTAGCTGGGTTATAAGTGTGTAGCATCACGCCCAACCAGGTTTTTGTGTATTTTTGGTTGAGACAGAGTTTTGCCACATTGTCAAGGCTGTTCTCAATCTTCTGAGATCCAGTGATCAGCCAGCCTTAACCTCCCAAAGTCCTGAGGTTACATTTCTTTTTATTAAGTAATTTAATTAATTTATATTTAAAACTACTTCTTAAAAATGAAGTTACTGGTTTTACTGTTACTGTTTTATGTGTTCCTGAGTGGTATGTTTTTTCTTATTTACTGTTTTATTGCCTTAAATTTTATTTCAGTTGTGTAGTGATGTGTTTCAATTATTTTTCTAATTTTGTTTTGCATAGTTTCTTTAAATATTATCTTTATAATCATGTTGTCTATTAGTGTGTTTTCATGCTATTTATAAAGACGTACCTTACCCTGGGCAAGTTACTAAAGAAAGAAGTTTATTGGACTTACAGTTTCATGTGACTGAGGAGACCTCACAGTTATGATGGAAGGTGAAAGGCATGTCTCACATGGTGGCAGATAAGAGAGAGAGAGCTTGTGTGGAAAAACTGCTTTATAAAGCTGTCAGATTTCATGAGACTTATTCACTGTCATGAGACCAGTACAGGAAATACCTGCCCCCATGATTCAATTACCTTCCACCACATCCCTCCCACAACATGTGGGAATTAAAGATGAAACTTTGGTTGGGACACAGCCAAACCATATTATCTTAAAAAAATGGAGTTTACATTAAACATCTTAAAATTCAAAAAATATATTTTAATTTCATGACAACTTCAATTGAATATAAAATTATACCTCTGTATTTTTCAGTTTGTTAATAATATTAAAAATTTTTAGGCTGGGTGCAGTGGCTCATGCCTGTAATCCCAACACTTTGGGAGGCCAAGGTGGGTGGATCACCTGAGGTCAGGAGTTTGAGACCAGCCTGATCAACATGGAGAAACCCCATCTCTACTAACGAATACAAAATTATCCAGTTATGGTGGTGCATGCCTATAATCCCAGCTACTCGGGGGGCTGAGGCAGGAGAATCACTTGAACCTGGGAGGCAGAGGTTGCAGTGAGCCGAGATTGCGCCATTGCACTCCAGCCTGGGCAACAAGTGTGATACTCCATCTCAAAATAAAATAAACAAATAAAAATTATTTTATATTGTGTATTTATTAACATATGTATGCAGGTTGTATTCTGTTTTAAATATTCTACAGAAGAATTTTAAGGGTTTTATGCATCATTATGATAGTACAGATTTCTATATTTGTATATTTACATTTAATATAGAGTTTTATTTTATATATAGTTTTGTTGCAGAAAATGGGAGGCAGGAGAGACCCAGTAGGTGAAACGGGAGGATTTTATTAAGGTGCACACCGGTGCAATGGATTTGCATCCAAAGAGATGAGCCCTGGACAAAGACAGGGCTTGCCTTTTATACATGCCTGGTGGCCATCTAGTGGCACAAAGCTCATGGTGCAAGCAAGCAGGCTTAACAGAAGCAGAACAGAGGCAGTTAATCAAATAGTAACAGGTTATGCTGACCTTGCAGCTTCATTGGAAGGGAAACAGGAATTTATCAAACTAAAGCAGGCCTTGCAGCTGGTACATGTCTTACTGAAGCTCATCTTGTTGTCAAGAACAAAGAAACTGGAGTTGTTGTGAAGTAACCTTGAGTTTCACTAAGGAAGGATTACGAAAGGGAGGGGGAAGCTAGGAGAGGAGGAAAATTGTTTTCCCATCTTTGCTCTATGGGAGGAGAGGGGCTAAGGACTAGTTTTCTTTACATGCTCTACTTCATTTACCCCTTTAACGCTTTTTATAAATGAGGTTTAATAGAAACCATCACTATGACTTAATTTTTCATGAAAAGGCAAGTTTTCTTCATTTGGCAAAGGCTGATATTTAGTTAGAACAATTAGTTGTGTAGTAGTTTGCCTGGTTACAAGAGCATCTATAGCCATTTAGATGTTTTTGACAAGGAGGGGTAAGAGACAAGGGAGTATGAGGCAGACTCCTAATATGGCTAGAACTATTCTTACTAAGGTTTTAAATTCTCCAAGGGATGAGAACTAACCTCTGAAGAGGGAAGAGAGGGAATCTGGAGATCATCCTTTCCAAGTCTGGACTGGAACATGGGCTAATTTTTTGATTCTTGCAGCTTTTTGTGTGATGACCTTTCCATTGTCATCAATTTTTAGACAGCAATTAGTTAGGTTGAACTTTCTACATACTCTTCCCTCTTGGGCTAGGAGGTAGTCTAAATGGCATTTCTCATTTCTGTAGATTTCCGAGCCAGCAAATTTAAGGCTCTTGCAGTATCATTTGTAATGATCTCCAGTACTGCCTGCAACCATATGATGCAATTTAGCACATAAATAGGGGTGCGTTATCTCCATGATCAATTTGCCTATGTGGCTGGGCCATAGTATTGCATTATTCTTTCAGGGGGCCATTCATTAGCTTTTTAATTCTTTATGGTTATTTCCCTTTTATTTCTTTTGACCCGACTTGAACCTCAAACTAGGTTCTAGGTAAGGACTTTGGGTCATAACATACATAAGGCTGGCCACTTCCTGGGTTGCAGATTGAGTAGGTTATCTGTTATGTGTACAAGTTCCTCAATGCATCCCTGCACACCTATAATAAGTGTGGTACAACAGGGTTCCAGTCATGGTGTTTCCTGTCCACGTAATGTCAGCGCAGTGGGGGCATCCTTCTAAGGATTCTCCCTTTAACATGTTTGAGGGGAGTGGCAAAAGTAATGAATAACATGTTTATACCCAGCATGGAGAGAAGAGGTCCTTTCCTAGAGGAGGAAGTTGAGCAAAGCAACAGGACAATAGTAAAACAATTAATATTACAAGGAAAGTTTCTAGACCTAAGATTTCTAACCACATTTACTTTCCTGATGATGCCTTGAGCTTTGGCCATGCGTAGACGAGTCAGCTCCCAGGGTGGCTAGAGCAGGGCTGTTGTTTCCTCAAGCTTCCGCTGTGTGTAGACTCGTCAGCTTCTGAAGTGATCAGAGCAGGGCTGTTGTAGTCTTCACTGGCACCTCGGTCCCATCATAGGATCAGCTGGGTTGAATGGTCTGGGTCCTGCTGGCTGGTCCACTTGTCCTAGACTACCAGTTTTAGCCAACTGTGATGAATCCAAGGCATGACTCCTGCAATTTGAACAGCAGTAAGAGTAGACAAGATGACAATATGAGGCCCATCCCATATGGGTCCCAGTGTTGCTGGATTCTATTTTTTAACCTAAACAGAGTCCCAGTGTCTAAAGGGTTAACTTGGGTCTGCGAGGCTTATGGGCATTCTTTCCCATACCCAGCCATGAATTTTTTGCATGGCTATTCTTAAAGCCTGCATCTGTCTCCTTAAGGTTAATTCCTCTAGTTCACATAGATCACCTTTAAATTGGCCAGACAAGATCTTACAGGGTGAATACCCAGTTTGGTGGGGGTGCACCTCCCTCGGAGGAGGACCATGGGCAGAACCTGATCCCACCTTAGATGAGTTTCTTGGCAAAAAATTTTTGGTAGCTATTGGAGTGTCCAGTTCATGTGTTCGACTTTTTCTGAACTCTGTGGCCAGTAGGGTGTGTGTAACTTCCACTTTATTTTCAATAGCTGTGTTAGTTCTTGAACTATCTTGGCTATGAATGCCGGTCCATTTTCTGATGCTAGAGTTAGGGACAGTCCAAATCTGGGGATAATGTTTCTTAACAGTACTTTAGTTACTTCTTGTGCTTTCTCAGTCCTAGTGGGGAAAGCCTTGACCCATCCTGAAAAGGTACAGACAAGTACTAACATGTATCAATAGTCCCCTGCTAGGGGCAACTCAGTAAAGTCCATAAGCAGATTTTCACAAGGTGCGGCCCCTATTTCCTGAATCCCCAGGGGCCTTTCACAAGGTGGGCCCCTGTAATAGGTTGTTCTGGGCACAAGTAGGCATTCTTCACAAACGGCTCATGTGATGGCAGTGAGCCGTGGCACATAGAAATGGTGTCCTAATAGTGTCTCTAGTGCTGTTTTTCCCATGTGAGTTCCTTGCTGGAACTGCCTCACAAATTTGGGGGCCACCATTTCAGAGATGGCTAATCTTGCATTACATAATTTCCACCATCCTCCTTCAATATTTTCTCCAGATTCTTGGGCAAACCAGGTGCTGTCACTTGGAGAGTAACTTGGGGTCTCCTGGAGGGGAGATTCCGGGAGGAGAGGCATGGTCAAGGCTTGTTTTCTAGAGTGTGGAGCAGTCATTGCTGTCCATCTTTCTTCTCTATCTGCCTTTCCATTTCCCTTGGCCTCCAGTGTCCCTGAC
Source organism: Rhinopithecus bieti (assembly GCF_001698545.2). Lineage (NCBI taxonomy): Eukaryota > Metazoa > Chordata > Mammalia > Primates > Cercopithecidae > Rhinopithecus > Rhinopithecus bieti. The sequence continues at coordinate 220,858 of NW_016811565.1, read as the reverse complement.
TTCTGGTGTCCTTTACAGTGCATAACAGCTACCTTCTCTGGGGCCCATACAGCATCTAAGAGCTGTAGAATTTCTTCTTTGTATTTTATTTCTTTGCCCCTGGTAGTTAAAAGTCCTCCTCTCTCCTTATATATAGCTCCATGAACATGCAGTGTGGTGAAAGCATATTTGGAATAAGTATAAATATTGACCTTTTTGTCCTTTGCTGACAAAAGGGCTCTTGTTAGAGCTATCAGCTCTGCTTTTTGGGCTGAAGTTTCTGTGGGCAGAGACTGAGCTTCTACCACTGAGTGCAGTGTTACTACTGCATACCAGGCCCATTGGACTCCTTCCAGTACAAAACTGGTTCCATCTATAAAGTACTCAATATCTGGGTCTCTGAGGGGTTGGTCTGTAAGTTCTCTCCAGCTTAAGAATACCTCATTGACTGTGTCTGTACAGCAATGAAGAGGTACCTCCTGGTTCTGATTCAATTGGGAGCAAAGTAGCCGAGTTTAGAGTGTTCACAGTCTCTAGAGTTATGCGAGGATTCTCGTATAGAAGCCCTTGGTACCAAGTCATTCTCGGATTTGATAACCAATGGGGCTCTCTCTGATCCACTAATGTTATAACTTAGTGCGATACTCAGATGGTTAGGTGCTGTCCTAGAGTTAGTTTGTCAGCTTCCCTTGCCAGTAAGGCTATGGCAGCTAGTGCTTTGAAACATGGGGGCCATCCCAGCACCATGGAGTCCAACTGCCTGGATAAGTATGCCACCAGATGATGCCATGATCTCATGACCTGAGTTAGGACTGCTATAAGCCATTCCCTTTCACTCGTGAGCCTATGGAAAGAAAGGCTAAGTTAGATCTGGCAGTCCTAGGGCTGGAGCCCGAGTTAAGGCTTCTTTGATTTGTTTAAATGCTTTTTCCTGGTCTGCCTCCCAGAGGAGGGGCTCTTTCCTCCCTTCCCCCACTTCTAATGTGACCATGGGTTCCTGGGGGCCTAGGGAGAAGGAGCCAGTTGGTCCTAGTCCTTATGTTCTTCAGTCTCTGCCAGCCCAATCAGGTCAACATCTGGCTCCCTCAGGGTGTGGCAGCCCTTGGCTGGTGGCCTCTTTGTTTCACAGCCTTTGCCATTCTCTTCAGTGCCCTCTGGACATTGATTTTTCTAGTGTTCCTTTTTGCACCGTGCACATTGACCTCCCTTTAGCCTCAGCAGTCTCTTGGCTCCCTGTTCAACTTGGCCACTTCTACGCCCACCCCCACCCCCACACCCACATCCACATTTGCATCCGTTTACAATGTTAATTTTCCTTTTTGTGAGGGCTGCTGCTAACAGGTTGGCCTTTTTCCTAAGCCTCCACTCTGTTTCCTTTTTTGCCTGTTGGTCACAGTTGACGTACACCTTGGTGGCCACTTCTATAAGCTGGGTGGTATTCATGCCTGCAAAACCCTCTAGCTTTTGCAGCTTCTGTCTTAATGTCACCCTGGACTTGTCTTACAAATGCTGTATTCACTGTGTGCTGATTTTCAGCAGCCTCAGGGTCAACTGGAGTATAAAACTGGAATGCCTCACAGAGTCTCTCATAAAACTGGCTAGGGCGCTCATCAATTCCCTCGAGTACTTCAGAGACCTTCCTTATATCGATTGCCTTTTTTCTACCTTCCCTCAATCCTTGCAGCTGCGCTTCTTAGTACCTTTGCAGGTGTTGAAGCTGGGTTGCATCATTTGGGTCCCAGTTGGGATCTGTTTCTGGGAATTGGCCCTGAGCATATGCCTGGACATTAAGGTTACCTTCAAGCACACTGGCTTCCAGCCAGCAGAGAGCTGCCTGGGCTATCTTTTTGCACTCCTCGGTATTAAACAGCGTTAGGAGGAACTTCCTGCAATCTGACCAGGTTGGATTGTGCGTTAGGAAGATAGACTGCACCTGATCTATGAGGCCCTGGGGGTTCTCCGTGTAGTAGGGGGTGTGCTGTTTCAATTTTAGGAGATCAGTGGTAGAAAAAGGCTGGTAAATAAAAGTCAGTTGCCCCCCTTGGGCCTGGCCCTGTCATCATAATAGGTCCCTGTGTTTTCTGGAGGGGCATCTGCAAAGCTCTGGTGTGGGCAGATCGAAGGCGGCCTGCTTGATCATCTTGACTTCCTTCTTTACCTCCTGGGACAGGGGTTCAGATTTGCCCCTTTAAGGTGTAGCCTGGGGCATGATGCCATCTGAGTTCGGCTGCTCAGTGGCCAGCCTTGGTAAAGATGGTAGATTGGTGCATAGGGAGGATGGTGCATAGGGAGGAGGGGTTCCTGCAAAACTGTTTATTCCTGTCTTTCCTGTGGCTTTCTCTTTGTCTCTGTAGCTTCCAGCAAAGCTGATTTTTTTTTTTTTTTTTTTTTTTTTTTTTTTTTTTT
>NW_016811565.1:210762-218257 GCF_001698545.2 Rhinopithecus bieti | reverse complement strand
TTTTTTTTTTTTTTTTTTTTTTTTTTTTTTTTTTGGTAGCTTAGGCTCAGCTTGAGCCAGGAGCATTTTGCAAAAAGCTGCCTGGCAAGACTGCAACCATGCAGTTTGAGTCTGTTCTATAGTTAACCATGAGTCAATATAAGGGAACTGGTCTGGGTGCCCTGGCTGTCCTCTGACCCCAGTTACCACCTTAAATACACAGCCAGTTGTTTCCTTATCTACATTTCCTTCAGCTGGCCATCCAACATCGAAAGAGGGCCATTGTATTTCACAGAGAGTTCTCAGCCTCTGGGGGTCAACTTAATTCCATAGTCCCCTGAATAACCTTTCTTAAAGTTCCTTAACATACATTCTAATGGGGTGGGTTTTGGTGACTTCCCTTCCATTTCCTCCCCATTGCAGCGCAACACATTCACTCTTCCTTTTGCTTCAGAATGATTAAACCATCCCCCTCATGGGAGTTTTCAGATGCTGCTTAGCTTTGGAGAGTGTGTTAATCCCCTCACAATTACTAAATTGTGGGGCACCTCCGTAAGCCATATGTGGATCACCGCTCGTCCTGGTTGGTCTCACAATTCGTTCAGAGCCTACAGTCTATACTAAGAGACCTGTGGCCCCCACATGTCACTGTCCACATTGGTTCCTCCTGAAACCATCTCTTTCACACACACTCACACACCACCCCAGTCCCAATTTTCTTTCCTAACTGACTTCGCGAGCCACTCTCATGCCCTGGTCATTTGGGGTATAAGTTTCCCCAACTTTACAAACCACTCTTGCGTCCTGTGTTGGTCTACTAGTTACACCTCAGGAGATAATCAGGCTCCCGTTCTGTCCTTATGGGACGGTTCCTGCCTTGGGCCCCAAAACCTTACTGTGGTCCGTCCTGTAGCACACTGTTCCTGGAATCGTCCTGTAGCCCCTTAGATTCTGTTGTGCTGTCTGGGAGGGCACCAGATGGGTGAGCCAATCACTTCTTCATGTTTAAGTTCCCCTGATGGCACCTGAGGTATGGGCCCATCCCTACTTGGGGCCTCATACCCACAGGCAATGTAGACAGCAAACCTGTCATCTTCATCTCCTGGCTGGCTCGCCAAAATGTTGCAGAAAACAGGAGGCAGAAGAGGCCCAGTGGGTGAAACTGGAGGATTTTATTAAGGTGCGCACTGGCTCAGTGGCTTCACACCCAAAAAGCTGAGCCCTGGACAAAGACAGGGCTTGTCTTTTATATGTGCATGGTGGCCATCTAGTGGCTCAAGACTTGTGGTGCAAGCAAGCAGGCTCACAGAAGCAGAATAAAGGCAGTTAATTAAATAGTGACAGGTTATACTGACCTTGCAGCTGCATTGGGAGGAAAACAGGAACTTAACAAACTAAAGCAGGCCTTGCAGCTGGTACACGTCTTACTCAAGCTCATCTTGTGACCTTGTCATGTTGCCCAGAACAGAGAAACTGGAGTTGTTGTGAAGTAACCTTGAGTTTCACTAAGGAAAAATTACTAAAGGGAGGGTGAAGCTGGGAGAGGAGGAAAACTTACTTTTCCCGTCCTTGCTCTATGGGAGGAGAGGGGCTAAGGACTAGTTTTCTCTTCACCCTCTACTTCAGTTTTATGATGGTGTTCATTATTATTTTGTTTTTAAGCAAAATTAACTCATTTTAGCATTTCTTTTTTTTTGTGCAGAGTCTCAGTATGATCTTAAACTCTTGGTCTCTAATGTTCTGACTGCCTTTACCTCCTAAAACTGGGATTACAGGCATGAGCCATGGTGCCTGGCCACCATGTACCATTTTTTTTGTAGAACTGTGCTAGTGGTGATGAACATCTTCACCTTTTATTTTGGAAATTCTTTATTTTCATCTTCTTTTTAAAGTGAAATAAATTTAAATCAAGTATTGGTTAAAAACATTGTTTTTTTAATTACATCAAAATTTGGGACGTTTTCACCCTTTTTTATCTTCACATAACCTTTGTGTTTTTTTTCTTCATTTTCTTCTTCTAAAATTTTCCTAAATCTAGTTGATGGTATCTAATAAGTTGTTCCTTTTTTGTTTTGTTTTTGTTTTGAGATGGAGTCTCACTCTGTTGCCCAGGCTGGAGTGCGGTGGCACAATCTCAGCTCACGGCAAGCTCTGCCTCCCGGGTTCATGCCATTCTCCTGCCTCAGCATCCTGAGTAGCTGGGAGTACAGGCACCTGCCACCATGCCCAGCTATTTTTTTGTATTTTCAGGAGAGACTGAGTTTCACCGTGTTAGCCAGGATGCTCTTGATCTCCTGACCTCATGATCCTCCTGCCTTGGCCCCCCAAGGTATCTAGTAAGTTTTACATTCTGTGTTTTAACTTTGTTTTGCAATTATAGATTTTTCTGTTATATATTTTAGGGTATGCCACCACACATCCGTTAATTGTGTTTTTATTTTTAGTGTTTATTATAATCATGCATGCTAATACTTAATTTTGTGCAATTTAAGACAGTGTAGAGCAAAGTCAAATATGCATGAGTTCTATGTCTTTTTCCAATAGAATTATCTCTATGTTTGTTTTCCTGTATACAAAAATAAATGTTATCCTTGTTTTTTTTGTAACTTGTATATTTGTTGTGTTGGTTTGTTGTGAACGGTTTTCTAATTCTGTGTAGATGAGTCATCATCAAATTCTTTTCTTTTTTTTTTTTTTTGTTTTTTTTTTTGAGATGGAGTCTTGCTCTTCTTGCCTAGGCTGGAGTGCAATGGCACGATCTCAGCTTACTGCAACTTCTGTCTCCTGGGTTGAAATGATTCTAGTGCCTCAGCCTCCTTTGTAGTTGGGATTACAGGTATGTGCCAACATGCCTGGCTAATATTTTTGTATTTTTAGTAGAGACAGGGTTTCTCCATGTTGGTCAGGCTGGTCTGTAACTCCCGACCTCAGGTGATCTGCCTGCCTCAGCCTCCCAATGTACTGAGATTGCAGGTGTGAGCCACCATGCTCAGCCCATAAAATTCTTATAATTTCAACAACCTATTTATTTGTAAATCTATATGATTTTTGTGTGGGAGAAAGACTTTTGGATTTGAATATAATTTAAAACTATCGTAACTCTATATCTTTTAGATATTATTTTTTCTTGTCAAAATAACATAACAAAATTTACCACAAAATATTTTTAAATATTTAGTCATATTAATTATCTTGACATTGTCATGCAACATATTGCTAAAATGTTTGTATCTTGCAAATCTAAATCTTAATACATATTAAACAACAAGTACCAACTTTTCTTCTTTTCTCCACAACCCTTCCCCCCCTTTTTGTGATGGAGTCTTGCTCTGCTACTCAGACTGGAACTGGAGTGCAGTGGCATGATTTCAGCTCACTGCAACTTCCACCTCACAGGTTCAAGCAATTCTCATGCCTTAGCCTCCTGAGTAGCTGGAATTACAGGTGCCCACCACGATGCCTGGCTAATTTTTGCGTTTTTAGTAAAGATGGAGTTTCATCATGTTTGCCAGCCTGGTTTCAAACTTCTGACCTTAGGTGATCTACCTGCCTCAGCCTTTCAAAGTGCTGGGATTACAGGTATGGGCCAGTATGCCTGGCCCCAGTTTTTTCTGTTTTATAGCATTTTGCAAATACCACTGTGTTCTTTGTTTTTAACAATCTAACTGCTTCATATATGTTATAAAATCTCTGTCTTTTTGTGATTGGCTCATTTCATTTTGCATAATGCCATCAAGATTTATATTTTGGTAGAGTATTTCCTGCTTTTGAATACTGAATATATTCCAGATATTTTTATTTTTTATTTTTTTGAGACAAAGTCTTGCCCTGTCACCCAGGCTGCAGTGCAGTGGCACGATCTCTACTCACTGCATCCTCTACCTCCCAGGTTCAAGCAATTCTTTTGCCTCAGCCTCCCGAGTAGCTGGGATTACAGGCACGTGCCAACATGTCCAGCTAATTTTTGTATTTTTTTTTTTTTTTTTGTAAAGACAGGGTTCACCATGTTGGCCAGGCTGGTCTCCAGCTCCTTACCTTGTGATCCACCTGCCTCAGCCTCCCAAAGTGCTGGGATTACAGGTGTGAGCCACGGTGCCTGGGAAGAATTTTTATATTTCAAATTATATCTACTGAATGATTTATTGAAAGATATTTACATTGCTTTTACCTATTGGCTTACAGTAACAATGCTGCAATAATTATGACTATATAAATGACTACTTACATGACCATATATGTGAAAGTTTGTATATGTGCTGCATTCTATTTTATTAGTTTACTTTTTCACTTTTATACTCATATGAAATTGTTTAATTCTGTAGCTTTGTAATGTGCTTTGAATCAGACACTTTAATGCCTGCAGCATTCTTTCTTTTTTTTGTAATATTGTTGGGTAGTTTATTTTTCTTTTGAAATTTTCTATATACTTTTGAGGTTGCTGTTTCTATTTCTTCAAAATGCAATGAGAAATTTGAAAATATTGCATTAAATCTGTAGATTGCATTGAGCAGGATGGACTCTTTGCAATATTAAGTATTTCAACCTTTGTATAAGAGCACACTCAAGAGTGTGTTGCTTAATTTCTATATATTTGTAAATTTTTCTGTGTGTTTTTTTCTCTTATCGTTGTATACTCTCGTTCCATTTTGATCATAGTATGTAGTTCATAGAATTTTACTTTTAAAAAATTTGGTAAGACTTCCTTTTTGGCCTAAGATGTGGTCTATCATGGGAAATGTTGTATGAGCTATTGAGAAGGTTGTGTATTCTGATGTTGTTGAGGAGTGTTCTCCATAACTCTGTTTGGAATAATTGTTTTATACTGCCTTTAAGTAGTCTCTTCTCTTATTAACATTCTTTCTCGTTTTATTTTTATTACAGAAAGTGTGGTATTAAAATATCTTGCTCTAATTATATTGCTTTCTATGTGTTTCTTCCACTGTATCAGTATTTGCTTTATGCACTTGGAACCCTAATGTGAGACACACACACACACACATACACAAATTTGTCATCGGTTCCCAGTGAATGAATCTATTATTTTTTTGATGTCCTTCTTTGTTTCTTTGGAGTTTCAATTTAAAGCACATTTTATAAAACATTATACTTTCTGACTTAAGATGTAGCTTGCATGATATTATTTTGACTGTTTCTGCTCTCATTTGAGTAATGGTTGCATGGAATGTCTACTTCCATCCTGCCACTTCTAGTCTTTTTTAATTATTAGAAAGACTTACTGTTATTTTATTTGATTATTGCATCTTTGTCTCTTATTCTCTTTCCATCTTTGTGTCTTTTTGATGTTTGTATTGATAGGCTTTCACTTATTTTCGTTTATTTATTTATTTTTGAGACTGAGTTTTGCTCTTGTTGTCCAGGCTGGAGTTCAGAGGCATTGATCTTGGCTCACCGCAATCTCCGCCTCCCTGGTTCAAGCGATTTGCCTGCCTCAACCTCCTGAGTAGCTGAGATTACAGGCAGGTACCACCATGCCTGGCTAATTTTGTATTTTTAGTAGATACGAGGTTTCTCCATGTTAGTCAGGCTAGTCTTAAACTCCTGACTTCAGGTGATCCACCCACCTTGGCCTCCCAAAGTGCTGGGATTACAGGCATGAGCCACCATGCCCAACCTCTTTTGTGTATTTATACAAATATTTTTGTGGTACCTTGGGGACTACATATAATGTTTAAAAGATACAGCAGTGCATTTTAATCTGGTAGAAAACAAGTTGCATACAAAATTCTTTTTTATTACGTCTTCTCTCAAATCTGTCATTGATGTTACTAATTATATCTTTCTATGTTGTATATTCATTAAATGATGTTTATAATGATTTGTATTCTTTTATCATTCAAATTTCAGAGAATAATTAAAAATGTTTTCTGCATCACTAGGATAATGCTAAGAAATTCTACTTTTGTGTATTTGCATATTTTCCCAGAAAATAATGTATTTTATGTAATTATGTGTAGTTTTGAAAATCATGTTATTTTCAGTAAAAGGAACTGTTGTTAACACCTTTTATATGTAGTGCATATGCAGTTCTAATATACCTTTTTAGAATTTCATTACTTTGGAAGGTTTTATTTTTTTATTTGGCAGGATAGATTCACTGATGGTATAATTCTCACTTAATAGGTATTTTTTTAACACCTTTTTTCGTGACTCCATAACACAGTTCCTTTATGTCATACAAAATTTTTGTTAACAGTTCACTGATTATCTCATTAGATTATGTTTGTAAATAGCATATCCTTTTTTTTTTTTTTTTTTTTTTTTTTTTTTTTTTTTTTTTTTTTTTTTTGGAGACTGAGTCTCTCTCTGTTCCCCAGCCAGTCTGGAGCATAGTGGTGTGACCTCAACTCACTCTCACTTCCAGATTCAAGTGATTCTCCAGCCTCAGCCTCCTGAGTAGCTGGGATTACAGGCATGCACCACCACACCTGGCTAATTTTTGTCATTTTGGTGGAGACAGAGTTTCACCATCTTGGTCAGTCTGGCCTTGGACTCCTGACCTCAGGCAATCCATCCACCTCTGCCTCCCAAAGTGCCTGGATTACAGACAGGAGCCACGACGCCTGGCCTGGCACATCACTTTTATCTTGCAGCTTCAAAGATAATCTTTTTGTCTTTGACTTGAAATTGCAGTTATATATATGTTTGTTATAAATATCTTTCTGTGATCCTAGTTTGTTGTGCTTCTTTATTTTACATCATAGTGATCTATTAGTTGTTTTATTTTTTACCTCCACAATTTTGTTTTTTTGAAATCTTAAATATTTTGTTCTTGTCCTCATTTTCTCAATTTCCATAGTTGTCTCTGTTCCTATTTTAATCAGTGAGTACTATTCAATTTATTACCAATTATTAAAATTAATTTATGCCTCTGATTTTTTTATGGTTTCTTTCAGAAAATTTTATGATATTTTTGGTGGGATCATATTGCCCTGTTTTGTATGTATTATAATCTTTGATTGCAATTTGGACATTAAAAAAAGCTACCTGTCAAAATCTTTATAATGTAGTTCTGTCCTGGCATAGTCTGAAAACAATTGTCTTGGCTGGTGATTATGGGAGTTTCTCACACATATTCTTAGGACATGTGATGTCTGAAATTTTGTGTTTATTTTTTAATTAACAGAGTTTACTCTTGTTACTTTGTAGAAGTCAGTAATTACATGCTACACCTGTTCCTTTTCTGTGGCGCTGCAGTCTTTCTGCTGCTCTAACATTTTTTTTTTTATCTCAGCTGACTCAAACTCTCATTTCAAAATATGCCACCATGTCTTTCAGCACTTTATGTCATGAGAGACTGAAACAAGTGTCAGAAAAGGTCCCTAAAAGTCAGAAATAACAATGAATGTGCCAGTATTTTAGTTTTCTTTTAAAACAGAAACCAAGAGTTAGGAATTTTTTTTATTTTTTTATTTTATTTATAAATTTATTTGTATAGTATATGAAATCATAAGTTCTGGATATATGGTAGTATTCAAACCTTTAGAATTATGCTTTT
>NW_016811565.1:180591-207438 GCF_001698545.2 Rhinopithecus bieti | reverse complement strand
TTTGGAAGTTTCCTCTCAGGGGTGTACTCCACCCTGTGAGGTGTGGGGTGTCAGACTGCCCCTAGTGGGGGATTTCTCCCAGCTAGGCTACTCAGGGGTCAGGGACACACCTGAGCAGGCAGTCTGTCCGTTCTCAGATCTCAACCTCCGAGTTGGGAGATCCACAGCTCTCCCCAAAGCTGTCAGACAGAGTCGTTCGCGTCTGCACCGGCCCCCGCTGTTTCCCCTGTTGGTCTTCAGCTGTTCGCTGTTCCCAGAGGTGGAGTCTCAGTTGAAAATGCAGAAATCACCGGTCTTCTGTGTCGCTCGCGCTGGGAGTTGGAGACTGGAGCTGTTCCTATTCGGCCATCTTGCTCTGCCCCCAAGAGTTAGGAATTTACTTCTAAAGGCACTGTGTTATAGTGGGAAGCAGGAAAAGCTGTGTTGGGTGAATTTAACTCTTCTTTTTTTTCTTTGTGTGTGTTTTTTTTTTGTGTGTGTGTGTGCTCACCTGGAACACTGCACACACTTAACTCATTTATAATTTTTTTTGCAGCTCTATTTGGTTCTGTATATTTTAGTTATTACATTTATGTATCTATAAAAGAATTAGAGCCTGTGGTATTTTGCAATGCCCTCTTGTTTATGTATTATGAATTTTTTTTTTTTTTTTTTTTTGAGACAAGAGTCTCGCTCTGTCACCCAGGCTGGAGTGCAGTGGCGTGATCTCGGCTCACTGTAAGCTCCGCCTCCTGGGTTCATGCCATTCTCCTGCCTCAGCCTCCCAAGTAGCTGGGACTACAGGTGCCGGCAACCACGCCTGGCTAATTTTTTTGTGTGTTTTTTTTTAAGTAGAGACGCGTTTTCATCGTGTTGGCCAGGATGGTCTCGATCTCCTGACCTCGTGATCCGTCCGCCTCCGCCTCCCAAAGTGCTGGGATTACAGGGGTGAGCCACCGTACCTGGCCTGTGTATTATGTATAATTTTAAAGGTAAGATTTTAAAACTGTATTCATGTGAGTCTAGTAGGTGAAGTAATTTATTATTTTTAATTTTTTTTTCAAGCATATGCCCTCGTTTTGCTTAAGACCTCTGGCCAGAGCAGGGCATGGAATATTCCTTTTAAAAAGTAATACTGAGAAGATATGAAAAATGTGGACATGAGAATTTACTGTTGAGAAATGGCTGTAAAAGTGTGGATGAGTGTCAGGTGCACAAAGAAGGTTATAATGGACTTAAGTGTTTCACAATTATTCAGAGCAAAGTATTTCAGTGTGGTAAATGTTTGAAAGTCTTTTATAAATTTTAAATTCAAACAAACAAAATAAGACATACTGGAAGAAAACCTTTCAAATGTAAAAAATATGTCAAGTCATTTTGCATGCTTTCACACAAAACCCAACATAAAAGCATTTATACTAAAGAGAAGTCCTACAAATGTAAAAAATGTGGAAAAACCTCTAATTGGTCCTCAATTCTTACTAACGATAAGAAAATTTATACTGAAGAGAAACCCTACAAATGTGAAGAATGTGGCAAAGCTTTTAGGCAACACTCAACCCTTACTACACATAAAATAATTTGTGCTGAAGAAAAACTTTACAAATGTGAAGAATGTGGCAAAGCATTTACCTGATTCTCAACCCTTACTAAACATAAGAGAATTCATACTAGAGGGAAACATTACAAGTGTGAAGAATGTGGCAAAGCATTTTTCTGATCCTCAGACCTTACTGAACATAGGAGAGTTCATACTAGAGAGAAGCCCTACAAATGTGAAGCATGTGGTGAAGCATTCATTCAGTCCTCAACCTTAACTAGACATAAGAGGATACACACTGGAGAGAAACCCTACAAATGTGAAGTATGTGGCAAACCTTTTAGCCAAAACTCAAACCTTACTATACAACTTTTAGCCAAAACTCAAATTTTAGTATACATAAGATAATTCATACTGAAAAGAAACTCTACAAATGTGAAGAATGTGGCAATGCTTTTAGCCGGTCCCCACACCTTACTACACATAAGGTAATTCATACTGGAGAGAGACCCTACAAATGTGAAGAATGTGGCAAAGCTTTTAGCCAATCATCAATCCTTACTAGACATAAGATAATTCATACTGGAGAGAAACCCTACAAATGTGAGGAAGGTGGCAAATCTTTTAAACTGTCTTCAAGATTTACTAAACATAAGGTAATTCTTACTGGTTTAAAACCCTACAAATGTGAAGAATGTGCCAATGCCTTTTTCTGGTCCTCAGCCCTAACTAAACATAAGGAAATTTATACTTGAAAGCAACCTTGCAAATGGAAAAAAATTGGCAAAGCCTTTAGTCCTTACAACTTAATACACATAAGATAACTCATATTGAAGAGACATATTACAAGTGTGAATAATGTGTCAAAGCCTATAAAAAGTCTTCAGTTCTTAACAGACATAAGATTATTTATACTGGAGAGAAGCTTTACAAACCTGAAAGATGTGCCAATGCTTTTGACAACAACTTAAGCTTTTCTAAACATAAAGTCATGCTGCTGAGAATCCTAGAAATGTGAAGAATGTGGCAAAGCCTTTAAATGATTGTCACACTTGATTTTAGGTAAGGTAACTCATACTGGAGATAATTATCAGTGTGAACAATGTGGCTGAGCTTCTAACTAATGCTCACACGTTATTGCACAGGAAAGCATTTATACTTGAGAACAAATGTGCAAATATAGATAAAGTAAAAAAGCCATTAATACCTGTTCACATCTTACTCAAAATCAGAGAGTTCATACTAAATAAAAGCATTAAAAGTCTAATTACTGTCAAAAGATCTATTATAAAATATGTCTTTAAAGTGCAGAAGAGTATTTATTTTTAAAAAGCATTACAAATATAAATACGGTTGTAATACCTTTACTTGTATCAGAGATCTTATTGTACACATTTTGTGTTAGGGGAAAACCCTGAGGCAGTTGTTAAAATTTTGTTCAACATCAGGGAGTTTATATTGAAGAAAACCCTGCAAATGTAATAAATTTGAAAAAACATTTTTTCAAAAACTACAAATTGTAAAACACCAAAGAGTTTATGCTAAAATATACTTTTGCAGATGCAGTAAATATGAAAGATATATAATCCAAACTTATCTGTATAAATATCAGAATAATCCACAGTAGAAATATCTAGGACCACTCAATCTTTAGACACTATAGTAAATCAGAGTGCTGAGTGTAAAAAATAATACAAAACTAAAGTTGTGTAAACATTATTTGTATATAACTTTAAAAGAAGTAGAATATTTTTTGGAGAGTTATAATTACATTCAAATTATACTCTTTATGAAAATACAGGTATTTTTAAAAAGTGGATAAGAGTTAAACTCTTAAATTACTTCATGCTGTTCCATCATTCCTGGTGTATTCAAATGTGAAAGCATGTGACTAATTGTTGCTGGATAAAATATATGGGAGATTCTTGTTTATTAGGTAAGCATTACTTATAACCTTTTCTATGGAAAGGTAAGGACATTAAAATGTAAGATGGATAATGAAAATTTAAGTAGAGAGGCTCTTTGTGGTTAACTTATAGTATTGAGTGATACATGAGGTAGGTGTTCAGAGTAATACTCTTCTGCACTATTATGAAAGAAAAACATTCTTAATTTTAGTTAAAATTAGGTTAGTAATGTTATTAATTGTATTTTTGTGGAATATTATGCAGTATATTTTAAAATTATAAATTATGTGTGAAATTAACTTTTCAATTCCACGTTTTTAACATGTTAAATACTATCATGAATCCATTGAAATGTTATTGTACCACTAACTTTAACCTATTCCATCTTACTCAAGGGTGTAGGTAACAATACATTATTTGGTAAGATAATGGACTGACATCGCTAGTAATCTTTTTTGCCGGTAACTTTAAATGGCCAATAGTTTGAAAATATTGTTCCTATAGGTTATATTTTCTTATTTTCACATTTAAATTTGTTTTCTTAATTTCTGTGGATATATAATATGTGTATATGTTTATGCCATACATGCCATATTTTAATACAGGAATTTTAATAAGGGGCCTAATTTACTAGAAAACAAAAATTCTCAGAAATGGTGAAAGCAAATTATGCTCTTTGCTTTGTATTGAATTTATTACTGTGCAATCTTTTGGCTCAGAGTTCAGAATCTCCCCATGCAAATTCTCTGTTTTAATTTGACTGGTACTCATGCTAGTCCCATAATATTCTCTGCTTGTTTGTTTAATAGTTTTTGTTTTGTTTTGTTCTTGTTTTTTTCTTTTGAGATGGAGTCTTGCTCTGTCTCCCAGGCTGAAGTGCAATGGTGAGATCTTGGCTCACTGCAACCTCTGCCTTTCAGGTTCAAGCAGTTCCTCTGCCTCAGCCTCCCAAGTAGCTGGGATTACATGTGCCTGCCACCATGCCCAGCTAATTTTTATATTTTCAATAGAGACAGTGTTTCACCATGTTGGTCACGCTGGTCTCAAACTCCTGACCTCAGGTGATCAATCCACCTCAGCCTCCCAAAGTGCTACAATTACAGGTGTGAGCCACTGCACCCAGCCTGTGTAATGGTTTATGAAGTATTCATTATGTGAACTGGTCTGTAATTACAAGAATAATTTTTTTAAAATTTTATTGTTCCATAAGTTATTGGGGTATAGGTGGTATTTGGTTAGATGAGTAAGTTCTTTAGTGGTGACTTGTGAGATCCTGGTGCACCCATCACCCGAGCAGTATACACTGCATCATATATGTTGTCTTTTATTCCTTTCCCTTCCCACTCTTCTCCCCATGTCCCCAAAGTCCATTGTATTATTCTTATGCCTTTCCATTCTCATAGCTTACCTCCCACATATCAGTGAGAACATATGATGGTTGGTTTTCCATTCCTGAATTATTTCATGTAGAATAATAGTCTCCAATCTCATCCGGGTTGTTGCAAATGCTTTTAATTAATTACTTGTTATGGCTGAGTAGTATTCCAACATACACACACACACCCATACACACACACACCACAGTTTCTTTATCCACTCATCGATTGATGGGCATTTTGGTTGGTTCCACAATTTTGCAATTGTGAATTGTGCTGCTAGAAACATGCATGTGCAAGTATCTCTTTCAAATAATGACTTATTTTTCTCTGTGTAGATACCCAGTAGTGGGATTGCTGGATCAAATGATAATTCTGCTTTTAGTTCTTTAAGGAATCTCCAGTTTCCCATAGTGACTGTACTAGTTTACATTCCCACCAGCAGTGTGGAAATGTTCTTTGATCGCTGCATCCACACCAACATCCACAGTGTTTTGATATTTTGATTATGACCATTCCTGCAGGAATAGAGTGGTATTGCATTGTGGTTTGATTTGCATTTCCCTGATCATTAGTGATGTTGAGCATTTTTTTTAAATACGTTTGTTGGCCATTTGTGTATCTTTTGAGATTTGTCAATTTTTTGATTTTTTTCTTACTGATTTGAGTTCGTTACAGATTCTGTATATTAGTCCTTTGTCAGGTGTATAGATTGTGAAGATTTTCTCCCACTCTGAGTTGTCTGTTTATTCTGCTGACTGTTCCTTTTGCCATGTCAAAGCTTTTTAGTTTAATTAGGTCCCAGCTGTTTCTTTGTTTTTACTGCATTTGCTTTTAGGTTTTTGGTCATGAAATTTTGGCCTACCAATGCCTAGAAGAGTTTTTTCAAGGTTAACTTCCAGAGTTTTTATAGTTTCAGGTCTTAGGTTTAAGTCCTTAATCCATCTTGTGTTGATTTTTTTTATAAGGTGAGAGATGAGGATCCTGTTTCATTCTCCTACATGTGGCTAGCCTATTATCCCAGCACTCTTTGTTGAAAAGTGTGTCCTGTCCCCACTTTATGTTTTTGTTTGCTTTGTTGAAGATCAGCTGGATGTAAGCATTTGGGTTTATTTCTGGGTTCTCTGTTCCACTGGTGTATGTGCCTATTCTTATACCAGGACCATGCCATTTTGGTGACTATAACCTTATAGTATACTTTGAAATCAGGTAGTGCGTTGCCTCCACATTTGTTCTTTTTTCTTAGTCTTGCCTTGGCTATGTGGGCTCCATATGATTTTTTGAATTGTTTTTTCTAACTCTGTGAAGAATGATGGTGGTATATTGATGGGGATTGTGTTGAATTTGTAGGTTGCTTTTGGCAGGATGATCATTTTCACAATATTGATTGTACCCATCCATGAGCATGGGATGTGTTTCCATTTGTGTGGTCTATGATTTCTTTCAGCAGTGTTTTGTAGTTTTCCTTCTTTTGGGTCCTTCATTAGGTATATTCCTAAGTATTTAACTTTTTCAGCTGTTGTAAAAGGGGTTGAGTTATTGATTTAATTCTCTGGTTGCTGTTCGTGAGTAGAAGAGCCACTGATTTGTGTATGTTAATCTTGTATCCAGAAACTTTTCTGAATTTTATCAGTTCTAGGAGCTTTCTGGAGGAGTCCTTAGGGTTTTCAAGGTAAATTATCATGCCATCAGTAAACAGGGACAGTTTGACTTCCTGTTTACTGATTTGAATGCCTTTATTTCTTGTCTTATTGCTCTGGCTATGACTTCCAGGACTATATTGAAGAGGAGTGGTGAGAGTGGGCACCCCGGTCTTGTTCTGGTTTTCAGAGGGAATGCTTTTAACTTTTCCCCATTCACTATAATGTTGATTGTGGGTTTGTCATAGATAGCTTTTATTACATTAAGCTGTGTCCTTTTTATGCCAACTTTGCTGAGAGTTTTAATTATAAAGGATGTTGGATTTTGTTGAATGCTTTTTCTGCATCTATTGAGATGATCGTGTGATTTTTTTTTTCAGTTCTGTTTATGTGGTGTATGGTTTGTTGACCTGCGTGTGTTAAACTATCCCTGCATCCCTGGTATGAAACCCACTTGATCATGATGGATTGTCTTTTCGACATGTTGTTGGATTTGGTTAGCTAATATTTTGTTAAGGATTTTAGCATTAATGTTTATCAAGGGTATTGGTCTCTAGTTTTCTTTTTTGGTTGTGTCTCTTCCTAGTTTTGGTATTAGGGTGATGCTGGCTTCATAGAATGAATTAGGGAGAGTTCTTTCTCTATCTCGTGGAATAGTGTCAAAAAGATTGGTACCAATTCTTCAAATATCTGGTAGAATTTTGCTGTTAATCTGTTGGATTCTTTTGTTGCTGGTAATTTTAAATTAGCATTTTAATCTCACTGCTTGTTATTGATCTGTTCAAGGTATCTAATTCTTCCTGTTTTAAGCTAGTAGGGTTGTATTTTTCCAGGAATTTATCCATCTCTTCTACATTTTCCAGGAATTTATCTATCTCTTCTACATTTTCTAGCTTATGTGTATAAAGGTTTTCATAGTAGCCTTGAATGATTTTTTGTATTTCAGTGGTGTCAGTTATCTTGTTTCATTTCTCTCTGAGGTTATTTGGATTTTCTCTCTTCTTTTCTTGGTCAATTTTGCTAATGATGTATCAATTTTTATTTATCTTTTCTAAGAAGCACCTCTTTGTTTCATTTGCCTTCTGTATTTTTTGTTTGTTTGTTTCAATTTCATTTAGTTCTATTCTGCTCTAATCTTGCTTATTTCCGTTTTCTGCTGGGTTTGGGTTTGGTTTGTTCTTGTTTCTCTAGTTCCTTGAAGTGTGACCTTAGATTGTCTGTGCTCTTTCAGACTTTTTGATGTAGGCAGTTAGGGCTATGAACTTTCCTCTTAGCACCACCTTTGCTGTATCCCAGAGGTTTTGATAGGTTGTATCATTATTGTTATTAAGTTGAAGAATTTTTTAATTTCCATATTGATTTTGTTTTTGACCCAATGCTCATTAAGGAGCATGTTATTTAATTTCCATGTAATTTGCATGTTTTTGAAGGTTCCTTTGGGAGTTGATTTCCAGTTTTATTCCGCTGTGGTCTGAGAGAGTGCTTGATATAATGTCAATTTTCTTAAATTTATTGAGGCTCATTATGACTGTCTCTGCTGATTCAGGCAGGGTGTCAGGGAAGTGAGGGAAAGCTGGCAGTCACAGGCCTCACTCAGCTCGCATGGAAACCAAAAGGCCGGTCTCCCACTGCACCCCTCACACCAGCCCCAAGTCTGTTTCCATGTGGAGGGTGAGTTGGGCTTGAAAATTACCCCAGGCTTTCTGTTTCTCAGTGTGGTAAAATAAAAGGGCTTCAGTTCTTCCCCACCTGTGAAGTGTTTAAGCCAGATTCATGCTTTCCCCCAAGCTTTTGCCAGGAGGCTTCTTGTACCATTCAAATTGTTATGAAGTTCAGCTAGGTAAGTCCTTCTCCCCTTGGAGTTTTACCCCCTGCTCCTCTGTCCTTCCCCTTCCCCCACCGATGGATCCCTGTGGTGCCTGGCAGGAATGAGCTCCTTGGGGATTCAGCGAGCTCCCAGGGCCTCCCTGTTGCCTCCTGCACTCCTGTATTTCACTCAGCTTGGCTCTCTAACTTGACTCAGCTCCAGGTAGTAAGGAGCTTCTCCCACAAACAGACTTTCGGTTTCTCCAGTGGGGTCGTTGTGTTCAGGAGAAGAGGGTCTCCCTTTCCCACTTCTGCAGTAGTGGCACTCACTGTGTTTGGGGTGTCTGTCGGGTCCTGCAGGAACAGTCTGCTTCCTTCAGAGGGTTATCCTGATGCCTTTAAAGACACATTCTGAAGATGAAGGTTGTGATTTGTTCAGATACTGTCTCCTGAGAAGGAATCAGAGAAGAGAGAAAAAATGGTTGATTCTCAGATGAATGTGTCCCAGGTCAAAATTGTGTCCACATTTTCTTCTAGAATGTCATGTATTTACAGTTGCAATCATTTACGTTTCTACTTTTGATGCTTTTGCCTAACAAGATTATTTGAACTACCTTTTTCTTCTCATGACAGTGAAATGACCTCATTAGAATAATTCTTCCCTATGTTTCAGAACCTTATCTTTATTCGCTCCATCCAGGCTTCTTATATATCGCAAGTAATACTCACCTTGAATTTATACCGTGAGATATTGAAAGTATTCCCCTTGTTGACAGATCAGCCTGGGCAGGTGAAGATATAAAACATTCTTATTGGGGATGGTGCTGGGTCCTCAGATATCAGTGAGGGAGAAAACTGCACACTTAGGTTCCATCTGAATGCTCCGTCAGCTCTATGAATAGCATCATTTTTAAATGCACACTTAAAAAAGATGCAATTAATTGCCTGGAATAATTTAGAAAGATATGTAAAGGAATTAATTCAAAGAAATGTGCCTTCTAGAATGCTAAAGAGAGAGTATTTAGATACACTATTAGAAATTACAAAACATGGGCCATGTGCAGTGGCTCACACCTGTAATCCCAGTACTTTGGAAAGCCGAGGTGGGTGGATCACCTGGGATCAGGGGTTAGAGACCAGCCTGACGAACATGTTGAAACCCCATCTCTACTAAAAATACAAAAAAAAAAAAAAAAATTAGCTGGACATCGTGACACGTGCCTGTAATCCCAGCTACTCAGGAGGCTGAGGCAGGAGAATCACTTGAACCCAAGAGGCAGAGGTTGCGGTAAGCCAAGATTGCACCATTGCACTCCAGCCTAGGTGACAACAGTGAAACTCCATCGCAAAAAAAAAAGACAAAATATGGACAACACATGTGGCTTGAACTTTATATAAAACATGTTTTTTATGATTAGATTCAGATTATGATTTATGTTTTTTTGGCCAGTAATCTCACAGAAGTCATGTTGCAGACGCCTATATGTATCAGCACCTGATACCAATCTGTCTCATTAATTTTATTTACCTGGTTAACGTGTTTTCTCAAGAATTCATCACTATAATGTTTCTTTTAAAAAACTGTATTATTTGGGAGGCCAAGGTGGGTGGATCACGAGGTTGGGAGATCGAGACCATCCTGGCTAACATGGTGAAACCCCGTCTCTACTAAAATTACAAAAAATTAGCTGGGCATGGTGGCGGGCCCCTGTAGTCCCAGCTACTTGGGAGGCTGAGGCAGGAGAATGGCGTGAACCTGGGAGGCGGAGCTTGCCGTGAGCCGAGATCACGCCACTGCACTCCAGCCTGGGTGACAGAGTGAGACTCCATCTCAAAAACAAACAAACAAACAAAAAAACCCAAAAAACTGTATTTAACAGGTACTTTGGAGAGACTTTCTGACTAATGTGCATAAACAATCACATTTAATCTAAAAGCTCTCCTGTCACACCAAGTGTCAGGTTCCAGCCCAATCTGAGGTCTGACAGGAGTGGGTGAGTGATTGGTGGGTTGCTGGAAAAACACTCATGGAATTGTGGGCGATTTTGAGATGGCTTTATTCCATAGGCACAACAAGCCTGGGCGTGAGCCCTGTGTACAGAGTAAGCAGCTTTCTGTCTCCCTCCTGTCCACCTGTCTGTGTACTCCTTACACTCAGTAGTGGCTGAGAGCTAAGTGTGAGCTTATACAACCAGGTTACATATTAGCAGAATTGAGCACTTGTGTTCCAAACTCACTGAGTCAGGCTGAAGCAGATGTTTACCACGGCCTATTCTTGACCACTGCACATCCATTTATCTTACACCCTTTTTCTGAATAGTTTCTCTTTGTTTATACTTTGCTTTAGAAAATGAAGGCTGTCATTTTTGTTTCCTAGTAATATACACTTGGATAAAACCCAGGTTCTATCACTTACTAGATGTTTTACAAAGTATTTTCCTTAAGCTAGAATGATTGACATCATTGGTGAGTTCTTTTGCAATACAGAAACTCAGGTCTCATCCCACATCTCTTGAATTAGAATATGTCTCTCTGTGAGAATAAATTTTCACCAGATTTCCTAATACACCCTAAGGCTTCCATTTTCTCCCTTTGTAGTATGATTTTGGGAGTTTTTGCTCCACATACATTATTTTTAGATCAACCCTTTTAAGGAAAACTTGAAGGTTTATTGAAATAGAAAAGAAAATCCTCAAGATGTTTTATCTTAACAGGAACCATCCCCTTTTTTGAGGTAATCTGCATCCTTCACTCTAGATTAATGATAATTCTAGAAATTCAGTGGCATTAAATATTGTTGCCCAAATAATAAAATCCAATATCCAGCACCAACTTTAAATTCAATAGTATTGAATAGTAGAGCTAAGGACCCAGAAATGTAAAATATGTTCTAAATATTCTAAAGTTTCTGTCAGAAAACAGTATTTTGGAATTAAATTTCTAGAATCTTTCATAATATTCTCTCCTCTGTACTAAACATGGTACTAGGATGGTAACTGGAGAATCCCAACAAATCATGTTAACTTTTTTCTAACAAAATTAGGCCTTGGTGTCTCTGAACTTGATCTGATCTCCTGCCTTGAGCAAATAAAAGAACCCTGGTATGTAAAGAAACATGAGACAGTGGTCACTCAGACAGGTATGCATGACAGAGATATAAAGGTCAAAAAGAATTCCAGACCTTACAATGTGGTATGGGATGTTCTGTTTCAATGGAAAGGTTTCCTAAAAAGCCATGTTGTTTTTTTCCCTAGCTCTTATATAGGAACATCTTTTTTTCCCATACCGTTAAATTCTCTATGCACTCTACTTCCTATTTAGTGATTTTCCTTTGAGATTACCATGAGAGCTAAAGTCCTCTTTATGGCTTATAAGGTACTTCATGATACGCCTGCCCATTCCATTTCTTTGGGGGGAATATAAGAATATCTCTGACTATTTTTGAGAAACTGCATGTTGATCATTTGTTAGGTTTTCTTTTCCTATCATGTCTGAAATGTGTGAGAGCAGTGGTGATATTAAGATTTGTTTCAGAAATCTCAGGAACATCAATGACATGTTACTTGTTATTTCTCTATATTGTCTTGTCTTTTTTTTTTTTTTTTTTTTTTTTTTTTCTTTTTTTTTGAGACGAAGTTTCACTGTTGTTGCGCAGGCTGGAGTGGAATGGCATGATCTCAGCTTACTGCAATCTTTGCTTCCCGGGTTCAAGCGATTCTCCTGCCACAGCCTTCCAAGTAACTGGCATTACAGGCATGCACCACCACACCTGGCTAATTTCGTATTTTTAGTAGAGACAGTTTCTTCATGTTGGCCAGCCTGATCTCCGACTCCTGATCTCAGGTGATCTGCCTGCCTTGGCCTCCCAAAGTGCTGAAATTACAGGCATGAGCCACCAGACCTGGCCTCATTTTTCCTTCTTGATATTAGCAATCCTAACAGATTTTGAAGTGATAGCTCATCATTGTTTTCATTTGCAGTTGCCTGTTGGTAGGTGATAGGACTTTTTTATATATCTATTGAGTCATTTGTATATAATTCACTGGCAAAGTATTTCTTCAGTGTTTTGACTATTTTTTAGTTGGTTTATCATTGTTATTATACTTGTCTTTGCTTTGAATTTTCTATGTATTTTGAATTTTAAACTTGTACGTATGGTTTGCTATTGTAAGCATGCTGCAATAAACATGCAAGTATAGGTATCATATTCATATAACAAACTATTTTTTTGGGTAGATACCCAATGATGAAATTTCTGAATCAAATGGTAGTTCTATTTTTAGCTATCTGAGATTGAGCATTCTTTTCATATGCATGTTGGCTATTTGTATGTCTTTATTGAAAATGCTTAGTAATGTTATTTGCCCATTTTCAATGGGATTTCTTACTATGTTTTAGTTTGAGTTATTTATAAATTCCAAATATAAGTGTCATGTTGGCACATAGTTTGCAAATATGTTCTTTTATTCTGTAGATTGTCTATTTACTCTGTTTTATTTGCTGTGCAAAAACTTTTTAGTTTGAATCCAATTTGTCATTTTTTTATAACGATGATACAATAAATAATAACGGTTTTCTTTGTTGTGTTCATGGCTAGTTTTGGTAGCAGGGTGGTACTGACCTGAGAGTGACTTAGGAAGAATTTCATTATCCTCAATATTTTGGAAGAGTTTCAGGAGCATTTGGTAGAATTTTTATACATTTGGTAGAATTTGGCTGTGCGTTTATCTAGTTCTGAGCTTTTCTTTTTCAAGACATTTTTTATTACTGGCTCAATCATGGTACTCATTGGTTTGTTCAGGTACTCAGTTTCTTCCTGGCTCTATCTTGGGAGGTTTATGTTTCCATGAATTTCTTCATTGTTTGTAGGTTTTCAGGTTTATGAGTGTCTAGTTGTTTATAATCATTTCTAGTGATCTTTTGTATTGCTGTTGTATCCATTGTAATGTCTATTCTTTCATTTCTGATTTTACTTATTTAGATTTCTATTCTGTTTGTGGTTATTCTAGCTAGCAATTTATCAATTTTGTCTTTTGAAAAGCAACTTTTGATTCTGTTGGTCATTTTATTGTTTTGATATTTATTTCATTTGGTTCTGTTCTGATTTATGTTACTTTTTTTCTTCTTCTAACTTGGAATTTGGTTTGTTATTAATTTTCTAGTTCCTTGAAGTATGATGTCAGGTCCTTAACATGTAAGCTTTCTACTTTTTTGATGCAGACATTTAGGCTATAAACTGCCCTCTTAGTACTATATTTGCTGTATCTGACAGGTTTTATTATATTGTGTTTCTCTTTCCATCTTTTTTTCCACACATTTTTAATTTTCATCTTAATTTTCTTTTTGAGATGAGTTTTACTCTGTCACCCTGGCTGAAGTGCAGTGGAACAGTCTTGGCTCACTGCAACCTCTGCCTTCCAGGCTCGAGCAATCTTTTTATCTCATCCTCCCAAGTAGCTAGGACCTTAGGTGCACAGCACCACACCTAGATATTTTTTTATTTGTTTGTAGCGATGGGGTTTTTGCATGTTGCCCAGGCCACCTCAAACTGCTGACCTCAGGTGATCCACCTGCCTCAGCCTCCCAAAGTGCTGGGATTACAGGTGTGAGCCACCACCCGTGGCTGGTCATCCTCATTACTTCATTTACAGTGACTCTTTAGGAGCATGTTGTTTTAATTCTTTGTAAATTTATAGTTTCTGAAATTTCTCTTGATATCAATTTGTAGCTTTATTCTACTATGGTCTAAGTAGGTAGTTGATATAATTTTGATTTTTGGGAGTACTTTGTTGATTTGCCAACTTTCCTATCTCAATGGTCTCTCTAATGCCATGAGTAGAATGCTGAATTTCTCCACTATTATTGTGTTATTGTCCATCTCTTTCTATAGGTTTAATAATATTTCTTTTTAAAGTCTGTTTTATTTGATTTACGTACAGATACTGCTGTTTTTGGTTTCTGTTTGTGTTAATATCTTCCCCCCTTTCCTTTTAATTTATATGTATCTTACAGGTAAGGTGAAATTCTTGTAGGCAACACAGAGTTGGATCATTTTTTCTTATTCATTTCATAAATATATACATTTCAATGAAGGTTTTAATTGATTTATATTCAAGGTTATATTAATATGTAAAGCTTTGTTACTGTCATAATGTTAATTCTTTTCTTGTTCTATTTTTTCTTTTATCTATTTATCTTTGTGGTTTAACAAAATTGTATCCTGTTGTGATTTATTTATTTTTCTCTTTTGTTTTATAAGGCCTGTTAGTTTTATACTTTTATATGTTTTAATGATGATGAATATCAATCTTTTGTTTTTATATTGGAAATCCCTGGAACATCTTTTGTAGGCCCAGTCTGTTGGTGGTTAGTTTCCCCAGCCTTTATTTGTCAGGGTAAGACTTTATTTCTTCTTCACTTGTGAAGGTTTGTCTAGCTTGATGTAAAATTTTTGGCTGGCATTTTTCTTTCAACACTCTAAAAGTACCATCCCATTCTTTTCTGGCCAGTAAAGTTTCTGCCGAGAAGTCTGCTTTTAATCTGATGTGGTTCTATTTATAAATGACTAGATGCTTTTCTTTTGCTGATTTTAGAATTACTTCTTTCACTTTGACTTTAGATATTCTGATTATTATGTGCCATATTGAGGTCTGTTTTGCATTGTATTCTGCTGGTGATTGCTGAATTTCCTGTATATGTGTGACTAATTCAATTGCTAGAGTTGGGAAGTTCTCATCAATTTTTTCTTAAATAGGTTTTCTAAACTTTTGATGCTTTTCTTCCTCAGAAACACTGATAATTTTATTTAGTTACTTTATGTAGTTGCAAATATCGCAAAATCTTTGTTCGTTCTTTTCATTTTCTCCTTATTTTATGTGAGTAGATTATTTTAAAAGACCTGTTAAAGGTCTGAAAATTCTTTTATGCCTGTTTCAGTCTATTATTGAAATTTTGAATGTATTTTCTTTTCCTTTAATAAATCTTTAAGTTCCACAATTTTTGTTTCTTTTTTTTTAAATATGTCTATCTCCTTGATACACTTCTTACTCATACTCTAAATTTGTTTATTTATATTTGTATTGTTTTTCAGATTTCTCTTGCATCTCTTTGTATTGGGGGAACCCGCCCCCAGTATTTCAACATAGGTTCTTTGTATTTTCCGTAAGTGTCAGCTGGTCTGAGAAATAAAGAGAAAGAGTACAAAGGAATTTTGCAGCTGGGCCGCTGGGGGTGAGATCACATATCGGTAGGACCGTGATGCCCACCTGAGCCACAAAACCAGCAGGTTTTTGTTAAGGATTTCAAAAGGGGAGGGGATGTAAGAACAGGGAGTTGGTCACAAAGATCACATGCTTCAAAGGGCAATATCAGAAACTCCTGATAAGAGTCTATGTTCAGCACTGCATGTATTGTCTTGATAAACATCTTTTTTTTTTTTTTTTTTTTGAGACAGAGTCTCACTCTGTCGCCCAGGCTGGAGTGCAGTGGCCAGATCTCAGCTCACTGTGAGCTCCGCCTCCCAGGTTTATGCCATTCTCCTGCCTCAGCCTCCTGAGTAGCTGGGACTACAGGCGCCCACCACCTCGCCCAGCTAGTTTTTTTGTATTTTTTAGTAGAGAGGGGTTTCACCATGTTAGCCAGGATGGTCTCGATCTCCTGACCTTGTGATCCACCCGTCTCAGCCTCCCAAAGTGCTGGGATTACAGGCTTGAGCCACCGCGCCCAGCTGATAAACATCTTAACAGAAAACAGGATTCGAGAGCAGAGAACAGGTCTGACCAAAAATTTACCAGGCTGAAGTTTCCCAATCATAGTAAGCCTGAGGGTACTGCAGGAGACCAGGGTGTATCTCAGTCCTTATCTCGACTGCATAGGACAGACATTCCCAGAGTGGCCATTTGTAGACCTCCCCCCAGGAATGCAATTCTTTTCCCAGAATGTTAATATCAATATTCCTTGCTAGGAAAAGAATTTAGCGATATCTTCCCTCCTTGCAAATCTGTTTATAGGCTCTCTGCGAGAAGAAAAATATGGCTATTTTTGCCCGACACCACAGGCGGTCAGACCTTATGGTTGTCTTCCCTTGTTCCCTAAAATCACTGTTATTCTGTTCTTTTTCAAGGTGTACTGATTTCATATTGTTCAAACACACAAGTTTTACAATCAATTTGTACAATTAACACAATTATCTCATGGTCCTGAGGTGACGTACATCCTCAGCTTGCGAAGATAACAGGATTAAGAGATTAAAGTAAGACAGGCATAAGAAATTATAAGAGTATTATTTGGGAAGTGATAAATGTCCATGAAATCTTCACTATTTATGTTCCTCTGCCACAGCTTCAGCCGGTCCCTCCATTCGGGGTCCCTGATTTCCCAGAGCATCTCTCCCTTTCTTTTTATATAAATGTGCCATGGCGATGAAGGCTTGTTCATTCTCTTGATTTTGACGCAGGATTCTTTGACTGGTCTGGTAAACTAAACCAATTAAACAGAGAAACTTAATTCCAAAATTTACTACAGTGGAGCCCCTAATAGACTTAATCCAAGTTGTGGGGTTTAGTCCAGAAAGACTTTCTGCCACCTGATCTAACACCTCAGCTCCAGGCACAATGAATAAATGAGCTTGAGAGGCTTCAAAAATTTGTTTCTTTGATTTAGTTATATCTGAGGATAAATTATCTTCCCTACCCGGAAGATGTCCCTTGACCATTTCCCATGAATGATCAGTCTTGTTGTAGGAATATAGTGTGATACAGAAATCAGAAGTATTCCAATCATGCTGCATTTGCATGTGATGTTCAAGACTCTTTAGCTGATCCCCAAGCCAAATAACCAACTGTCTTAAATCATTAATTTGATTAGCTAATTTTGATCAATGACTTGTTGAGAATTCGCTTGCCAGTCATTAACAAAATGAGCTGTTTGAATAGATTGGTGTAACGCCACTCTGGGAGTGGTGGCCAGTGCAGTAACTATAATTACACCCATGATCACAGTGATTAAAGTGAAAACAAATCTCTTAGCGCTTTTGAGAATTCGTTGTAACACTTCACTAAATGTACTGAGGGGGAAGATTCCCAAGGTCTAGGTAAAGTTTCCGGTATCCAGATTCCTTCTTGAACTCGAACCAACAATACACTTTTCCTGGAGTCAAAACGGGAGTTAATACAAGTGTATAGATAGCAATTAATACATTGGACAGTTTGATTGTTTGTCCAAATTTTGATATTTTCCACTAACAGCATGTAAGGAGGCTTAACACAAGTCTGTATAGGAATAGTCAGGTTGGAGGTAAAGCAGAATGTTTGAATCTACTTTGATAGGGAGGGGAGCGGTGGTGGCAACACCCAATGTTCTCCACTGTAAAGAAGCAATCCAAGGTGCCCAGGGATGCTGAAGAGGTAGAGGGGCGTACCTGGGTTGAGAAGAATTATCATAATGTCAATTGGAGTCCCATAAAGGAGGATTGGCATGAAAAAGAGGAAAAGAGTTTAAAGGGAATTTATCATGGGGTTCAGAATCACTGATGTGAGGAGTGGCAGTGGTGGCAACAGACAGAAAAGTTTCCCCTTTCCATACTCACAGTCCGGACATGGCAATAGCCAATTTCCAAAGTTCTGGGTGTTTTGGGCTCAGAATAGGGAATATCATATGAGGCCTCAGGGGGGTAGTGCCCTTATCTTCCCATTTTAAGGGAAAGAATGAGCTGAACCTCCTATGCAAAGTAGAATGATGATCCTCATCCTTCCAATAAGAAATAAAATAAGTAGCCTCCAGGCATTCCCTTCTGCCAGAGGAGCAATTGTTTTTTAAGTAACCTTTTGGTGTCCAGTCTGTTACTGAACCACATGAGTCATCTTTTAATACTACTGCATGTGAGTTAACACAATCTTCCCAAACTAAAGTTTTAGATGGACCCTCAAAATTTTTAGGATATGGTTTTCCTACAAGTTTATATTGAAAGTATGGGGTATCTCCTATTGCTCCCCTTTTCATTTGTCTTAAAGGAGAAAGGGAGAGGCCGGAGACCAAATGTCCCGATTCTCTTGTAGCTAATCTCTCCGGAAGATAAGCAGCCTAGACTTGAGTTAGTAGATGGATACAACCAGGTGCATGTCCAAGGCATGGAAGAGGATATTTATAACTTATAGTAACATTAAATGCAGTGCCTTCTCCTCGTTGGGCAGGGCAATGGTCATCTGTAGATCTAGGCATCCACACACTATCATTAGTATAGATTTCTGCAGGAGCATCCATCGAGGTGAGAAGTTGAATGAGTGGAGGAAAAGGCACATAAGCCCAATAAGAATAATTTTGTGTAGCAGGTAAGTCAGTGTGAGGGGAAATTGGTGAGACAGAAAGTATAAAGAGGAGAAATATTAAATAAAACCTATTGTAAGCAAGATCCAGTGCTGAAGGAGGAAGAGAAGAACAGAGGGATGTCGTTTTTAGGCTAATAGAAATGGTGAGATTTTTAGGTTTAGGAGAAGTGGGATTAGTTAGGGGGGACTCCATTGCCATTAGGGAGGATTGAGCCAGACCCATTTTGATTTGGCCTGCCAGTTTCTGAGGAGTTGGCACAGATCTCACCAGGTATTAGGGTGGTCTCTGACACAGACATCTCTTCCCTGTGGTTTTCATTGTCAGTATTCACACGAAGCTTAAGTCTCCTGGTGGGCACCCAGACAGGGGATTGATGATCTCCTGGTGAAACACAAGCATACCCTCTTCCCCACGTTATAATTGTTCCAGGTTCCCAGGTATTGGTCTTGGGATTTTTCCATAACACTGGCTTGCCTTCATTTAGGGAGAATTTTTTTGCCTGTATAAGGGCATTCAGCTGCAGTCACAGTATTGTCTTTAGGAACATTTAGAAAGTTTAAAGTAAACAATGCTAAATGTAATTGAGAGTGCTGGGAGTGGTTAAATTATGTTTTTATTGTTTAGATTGTTTGGACAATTGAGTTTTTAAGGTGTGATTTGCCCATTCCACAACAGCCTGTCCCTGAGGATTGTAAGGGACTCTGGTAATATGGGAAATTTCCCATTGTTGCATAAATAAATCAAAATCCTTACTAACATATCCAGGGCTGTTGTCTGTTTTTATCTGTTATGGAAGCCCCATAACTGCAAAGCAAGAATACAGATGTCTTTTAACATGGGCTGTGCCTTCTCCTGTTTGGCAAGTAGCCCAAATAAAACCTGAAAAGGTATCTACAGAAACATGTACATATGAAAGTCTGCCAAAGGAGCTAACATGAGTCACATCCATTTGCCATAAATCATTAGGAGTTAGGCCTCTGGGATTAATGCCAGGTTCCTGATTTGGAAGTACAAAAACTTGGCACCTAGGGCAGCAGTGGACAATAAGCTTAGCCTCTTTCCAGGTGAGAGCAAATTTGTCTTTTAATCCAGCGGCATTGACATGAGTGAGATTATGGAACTCGAGAGCTCCTTGGGTTGCAAAAGAGACCAAACAGTCGACCTTTTGGTTACCAGCAGACATGGGTCCTGGTAAAGTGGTATGAGATCTAATATGTGTAATATAGGAAGGGTATCTACATTGGCAAACCGCCTGCTGTAACCTTGAAAATAAAGAAGCCAATTCAGAATTATCAATGTTTGATGGTAGCGGTTTCTATATTTTTAGTGGCATGTATAACATAAACAGAATCAGAGACAATATTTAAAGGTTTGGGGAAATCCTGTAAGGCAGTAATTATTATTAAAAAATTCTGCCTTTTGAGCAGATGTATAAGGGGTAGAAATAAGCTTGTCTGTAGGACCCACATAACCAGGATTTCCGTTACTGGAGCCATCAGTGAACACTGTAACGGCCTCAGGAATGGGATGATCTTTGGTCAGTCAAGGGACCACCCAATAAGTCATTGTTATAAAGTCAAACAATTTGTTTTTTGGATAATGATTGTCAATAACACTGATAAAATCAGCCAAGTGAATTTGCCACAGTATGGAATGTTGAAAAGCAGTCTGAACTTTGAGCCGATTTAAAGGAACACAATTAAATTCGGATCAAATCCAGAAATTTTAAGTATTCTACATGGGGCTTGTCCAATTAGGGTGGCTATTTGGCCCAGATAAACAGAAAAAGTTTTTGACACAGAATGAGGAAGAAAACACCACTCCACTAAATCATTATGTTGAACTATTATCCCAGTAGGGAAGTGCAATGAATTGAAAACTAGAAGCTGAAAAGGCTGAGACAGCTGTATCCCAGACAACTGGGCAGTTTGGATTCTTCTATGAATTGCAGTTCCAATGAAGCCTCAGGTGTCAAAGTCCTGGGACTGTGGAGATTGGAATCTCCACGCAGCATAGAAAACAAGTTAGCGCATATGTTGGAATGCCTAAAGTAGGTCTTAAATAATTAATGTTACCCAAAAGTTTTTGGAAATCATTTAAGGTTTTCAAAAAATCTCTCCTAAACCGAACATTTTGAGGTTGAATACATTCTTTATCAACCACCATTCCTAAATATTGAACAGGAGTGTTCTGTTTAATTTTATCCTGAGCAATGTGTAATCCAGCCTCTGCACACAGCAACTCAAAAATTGGTAACAATTAATTCTTTTATCAGTGGGGGCAGCAATTAACATAACATCAATATAATGAAGTATATAGGCCTGAGGAAATTGAGCTCGAACTGGTGAAAGCACCTGTCCAACATAAAGCTGGCAGATGGTAGGGCTATTCAGCATTCCCTGAGGAAGTGCTTTCCATTGATAATGAGCTGCAGGCTCCTGATTGTTGATAGATGGTACAGTAAAGGCAAATTTTTCACAATTCAATTTATGTAAAGCAGTATGAAAGAAACAGTCTTTAAGATCAGTAACTGTGAGAGGCCAATTCTTAGGTAATAAAGCAGGGGCAGGTGTGTGGGGTTCTATGGCTCCCATAGGTTTAATTACAACATTAATGGCCCTTAAATCAGTTACCATACACCACTTGCCTGATTTGTTTTTCACTAGAAACACAGGAGAATTCCAGGGGGAAAGAGAAGGTTCCACATGTCCAAGTTGTAACTGTTCAGAAACCAATTGAGTTAAAGCCTCCAGTTTTTCTTTAGAGAGTGGCAGCTGATCAAGCCAAACAGGTGTTTCCAATTTCCATGTAAAGGAATAGGATTAGAAGGCGTGGCAGTGGCTGCCATTAAAAAGGACAACCTAAACCAGCCCCGTCTTCTTTTACAGTAACTTGAAGAGGTTTAGTAATTCCTTCATGTTTTGGACCAAGACCAGGTCTGGGAACAAACTCCATGTTTTTCATTATATGTTGACTGGGAGCACTGTAAGAGTTATGTGGAATATTAATTTCAGACTCCCATTGTGCCAGCAAATCTCTACCCCCAAAATTAATGGGGATTGGTGTGATATAAGGCTGAATTGTACCCTTTTGACCATCAGGGCCAGTGCAAGGCAAGATAAATGTGCTCTAGTGAACTTCATCAGCTTTTCCAACACCTACTAGTCCCATGTTAGTGGGATGTTTAAGCCAGGAGGAAGGCCATAAATTACAGGAAATAATAGAAACATCAGCCCCAGTATCTACTAGGCCCTCATACTTTTTTCCTTGAATGTGTATGGTGCAGGTGGACTGTTGTTTAGAAATTACATTAATCCAATAAGTGGCTTTTTCACCACTGGAGCCCATCCCAGGCCCCTGTGTCTTATCTCCCTTGTTTTAAACAATATTAGGTAGTAAAAGTAATTGAGCAATTGACTCACTGGCCAGAATGGAAGCAGGAACCTTGGCAGACACCATAAGTTTAATCTCATTAAAGGAATTAGAATTAATGAGACCAGTATGAACGGTGATTCCTTTAGCAGAGGTGAATGCCCTACTTAACACCACGCCCACAAAACCTTGAGGTAAAGGGCCAGTGACCCCCATAGGGACAATTAAAGGCAAAGAATTAGGTAGTAAATTTAGAGGAATGATACTACAGAGATCTACCACCCCACCCCCTACTGTGGAGGTGGACAAGCATTGTACTGAGACAAGAAGAGGCTAGGACCCATCCCGGTTGGCTGTAGGTAAATTTGTGCTGGGGGCTATGCTGGGACTGCTTGAAGTGGAAACGCAACATTGGTCTGAGTCTGAGGTGTCCCATTTGATACTGGGGCCTGGGACTGGCCCCGCTTTCCATTTCCCTGGTTCTGTGGCAAGGGATTTCCATCTACGTCAGACTTAGAGTTGCAAGTACTTGCCCAATGTTTACCTTTACGATCATGTGGGCAAACAGTAGTGGCAGCATTTGGTTGTGTTTGTTGAGCTGGCTTGGCTGCTTTTAACTTTTTGACAGTGCAATTTTTTTTTAGTATGACCAAGTTGATCGCAATTATAGCAGGCTCCAAGAAAAAAATCAGTTGAGCCAGTTTGATTGTTGTCCTTCATGGCCCGTGCCCACAGAATAGCTTTGTGGTCTTTGATCCAATGCCTTCACAAGCTTTAATA
Source organism: Rhinopithecus bieti (assembly GCF_001698545.2). NCBI lineage: Eukaryota > Metazoa > Chordata > Mammalia > Primates > Cercopithecidae > Rhinopithecus > Rhinopithecus bieti. The sequence goes on along the minus strand of NW_016811565.1, from coordinate 184,712 downwards.
TATGAGGCAAAACCTCATGATCAGGTAAATTTTGTCATTGGATGGAACGCATGGCCATTTTACACTCATGGTTCACATTCTCAAAAGCTAACATACAAAGTAGCATACCTTGAGCATGCTCATCAGAGACAGATTTTTGAACAGCATCTTGTAATTTAGCCAAAAAATCAGGATATAATTCATTGTGACCCTGTTTAACATTAGTAAAAGAAACAGGAGCTTGGCCTGGGGCACATAATTTATCCCAAGCTCTCGTACAAACCTTTGTTACTTGTTCCATGGTGAGAGCATCAAAGCTTAATTGAGCAGTAGTATCAGAGTAATTATCAGAACCTGTGAACTGGGCCTAAGGAATTAGAATGCCTTCAGCCCGATTTAGCTGAGCCTGCAGATGGGCCTCCTCTGACCACCAGGTACGGAATTGTAAATGCTGAGATGGAGTTACAACAGCTTTTGCCAAAATGTACCAGTCTAAAGGAAGCAAAATGACCTCAGTACAAAGAGTCTGTAATACCATTTTAACATGGAGAAGTGGGACCATACTGAGTACAAGCATCCTTGAATTCTTTTAAAATGGTAAGATTGAGCAGTGCATATTGACGCACTTCTATCCCTTGAGCATTAGGAGGTTCCAGCATGACCACATAAGCCCACGCCTCTAATCCACTTGTTTGTTTGTTTTGGTGTAATAAGTGTTGCATGGAAGTTTCGAGAGCAGGCACGTGAGACGGAGTCAGCATAGAAGTGACAGGAAAAGCATGTGTAGATAAGGGAAACTGAGGTTGAGGAAGTCAGACAGATATGAGAGTGTGAGAAAGGGGCATTGGGGGAGTAGAAGAGGCAGAAGCATACTAGTGATTATTGGCATCTATGCATGAAGAAGCGTGCAGAGAAGCAGGTTGAATGGATGGCAGAGTGACCAGATAAGGGACCAAAATGACAGGAGGGTGAGGGTCTGCAGTGGATGGGGGAGGGCCTGCAGAATTATAGGTAAATTGTAGTTTGGTCCCAAAGCCGTTAGGTGGCTCCGGAGGCAAAGACTGCAAAGGTTTGGCAAGGGATGAATTAACATAGATATGGTCCTGGCCTGTCCAAGTTGGGGCCGTGGGAGCTACAAGTATTGGCTCTTCATGAAAAGAAATAAGATCATCAGGAGGTGATATTAAGCCAAAGTACCCAGAGTTAGATATTCAATCCTCAACGTTGTCAGGTGGGGAAGGAGTAGGCGAAGAGAGAGGCTGAGCAAATAATGAAGGCCGAGTGGGAGAGGAAAGCTGAGGACAAGGTAGAGGGTCACCAGATTCAGAAAACTATGGTAACTGTAGGGGGTCATGGGATTGGTATGTCATTAGGATGGCACATACCAAGGCCAAATCACCCCAAACAGTGACGGGAACATAATTTCCCATTGGGACCAGTTTCCAGAATTTTGCACTAACATGATCCCATAGTTCCACATCTAACGTTCCCTTTTCAGGAAACCAAGGACAGTGTTCTTCCAGTGCCCTGAATAGGATGACCATATTTTCCATGGGCACTCAAACTCCTCCCTGTTTTAACAGGAGTTTAATATAGTAGAGATAATATAGTAGAGATAAGCATAATGTTTAGACTCCGTGTGACCCATAGTTACCCCAGACAATACACAGACAACTCACCAATCATCAGGAGCCAAACAAGCGTTTCTGTGGACTGGACCGATGAACATTTCTCCGCACCTACCAAAGGGAATTGGGTTCCCACATGCACTTAGGAAAAAGAAAACCATGTTGGCATGCCAGATACCAGGGGAACTCGCCCCCAATATTTCAATGTAGGTTTTTTCTATTTTCCATAAGTGTCGGCTGCTCTGAGAAATAAAGAGAGAGTACAAAGAGAGGAATTTTACAGCTGGGGCACCGTGGGTGACATCACACATCAGTAGGACCATGATGCCCACCTGAGCCACAAAACCAGCAGGTTTTTGTTAAGGATTTCAAAAGGGGATGGGGTGTAACAACAGGGAGTAGGTCACAAAGATCACATGCTTCAAAGGGCAATATCAGAAACTCCTGATAAGAGTCTATGTTCAGTGGTGCACATATTGTGTTGATAAACATCTTAACAGAAAACAGAGTTCGAGAACAGAGAAGTGGTCTGACCAAAAATTTACCAGACTGAAGTTTCCCAATCCTAGTAAGCCTGAGGGTACTGCAGTAGACCAGGGTGTATCTTAGTCCTTATCTCAACCGCATAGGACAGACATTCCCAGAGTGGCCATTTATAGACCTCCCCCTAGGAAAGCAATTCTTTTCCCGGAGTATTAATATCAATATTCCTTGCTAGGAAAAGAATTTAGCGATATCTTCCATACTTGTGCATCTGTTTATAGGCTCTCTGCAAGAAGAAAAATATGGCTCTTTTTGCTCGACCCCGCAGGCAGTCAGACCTTATGGTTGTCTTCTCTTGTTCCCTAAAATTGCTGTTATTCTGTTCTTTTTCAAGGTGCACTGATTTCACATGTTTATAATCAATTTGTACAGTTAACACAATTATCACAGGTCCTGAGGTGATGTACATATAATATACAGGTGTACATATAATATACATATAATATAATATAACAGGATTAAGAGATTAAAGTAAGACAGGTGTAAGAAATTATAAGAGTATTATTTGGGAAGTGATAAATGTCCATGAAATCTTCACAATTTATGTTCCCCTGCCACAGCTCCAGCCAGCCCCTCCATTTGGGGTCCCTGAGTTCCTGCAACATCTTTGAGCTTCTTTAAAATCTATATTCTGAAGTCTTTTTAAAGTCATTTCAATAAATTTTTTTTCTTAGAGTACTGAACAATTATTGTGTTTCTTTAAAGGTGTCATAAACCTCGTTTTTCTGTGTTTCCTGTGTCTTTCTGGGACTTTATACTGATTTCTGCAGATCTGGAGAGACAATGGCTTCATTTTATTTTAGAATTTACATTCATTGGAGAAAGCTCTTTTTTTTTAATTGAAGTTATTACCATGATGTTTATTGCATAGAATCATTTGGCTTTACTTTGGGGTCTGTGCAGTGGGAAAGACTGTATAAGTTTCTTGAGTATAAGCAAATATATATACACACACACGTATATTTGTCTGTGTATGTGTATATATGTGTGTGTGTATACATGTGTGTGTGTGTGTGTATATATACACACATATGTTTTACTGCCTTAGGAATCATCTTTTCTCTTAGGTTGATTTTTAATTCTAAGTCTCAGAAAACAATTAATTTGTCTTTGTTGTGTTGGTCATTGAAAGCCAGCACACCTGACCTGAAAGGGTGAGAAGGTTGGGTGTGGGGTGGGTGATGAGAAATTACTTAAAAGTTTTAATGTACATTGTTAGAGTGATGGATACCCTAAAGTCCTGACTTCACCACTGTGCAGTCTATGCACATAACTAGATTACACTTGTACCCAACACATTTGTATAGACAAATTAAAAAGAACCACTAGAGTTTGCTATCTTGCTTATTCATGCATACAAATACATTATAAATGTTTCCCATGACTATTATTGATACAGGAGTTAAAAAGAAATTATTTAGGCAGATAGTGAGTGTAAGGAAGTCCTTGGTAAATTTTCCTTTTAATAAAAGCAACAAACAAATTATTTCTTTTTTAAGAAAGAGCAGCCTGTAAAATCGAGATGCAGAAATAGATAACCAAGCTGGAAGCTTGCATGAATAAATGCCAGCAGCCGTGCCAATAGGAAAGGAGCTACCTGTAGACTATGGATGTTCAAAATGGTGGCTCCATCTTCCCTTTTCTTTGTAAACCAGATGTAGTGTAAGAAGCAGGCAACAAGGTGCTGGCAAATGCTCTATTTGCATAATAGAAGATTAGGGTGGGGCAGCCAGCTTCCTCATGCACTGTGTAAATGTCCACACCTGATCCAACCAATCTTTGAGTCCTATGTAAACTAGACTCTGACTCCTGAAGCCAGTCTGTAAAATCCAGTGTGCTTCGCTGAAGGCAGGAAGTCCCACTGGGGTGCCCCACCCACTCTTTCTCAGGAGATTCAGGAGAGAGAGCTATTCTCCTTTCTTTTGCCTATTAAATCTCCACTCCTAAACCAACTTCTTTTTTTTTTTTTTT
>NW_016811565.1:169606-180292 GCF_001698545.2 Rhinopithecus bieti | reverse complement strand
TTTTTTTTTTTTTTTTTTTTTTTTTTGAGACGGAGTCTCACTCTGTCGCCCTGGCTGGGGTATGGTGGCGCGATCTCGGCTCACTGCAAGCTCCGCCTCCTGGGTTTACGCCATTCTCCTGCCTCAGCCTCCGGAGTAGCTAGGACTACAGGCGCCCACCACCTCGCCCTGCTAGTTTTTTGTATTTTTTAGTAGAGACGGGGTTTCACCGTGTAGGCCAGGATTGTCTCGATCTCCTGACCTCGTGATCCACCTGTCTGGGCCTCCCAAAGTGCTGGGATTACAGGCTTGAGCCACCACGCCCGGCCTCTAAACCAACTTCTTGTGTGTCCATCTACTTGATTTCCTTGACATGAGATGATGTACCTCAGGTGTTTACCCCAGACAAGTGACTCTGCTTCATTATGTTAAAACTAATTAATTTATTAGTTAAAATTTCTATATTAAGAAATATAGCACATTTTAAAGGCCACTGATGCAAAGTGCAAAAACTGCTATATACAAATATGATATCAAATTATACTTCCAGTAACAGTGTTACAAAGCTCTTGTTTCCCTATGCTTACCATTTATGAATAGTTTAATGGAACATGTTATTTAAAAAAATATTTCCCAGGCTGAGTATGGTGCCTCACACCTGTAATCCCAGCAGTTTGGGAGGCTGTGGTGGGCGAATCACCTAATGTCAGGAGTTTGAGACCAGCCTGAACAACATGGAGAAAACCCGTCTCTACTAAAAATATAAAATTAGCCGACGTGGTGACATGTGCCTGTAATCCCAGCAACCCAGGATGCTTAGTTAGGAGAATCACCTGAAATCAGAAGGTAGAGATTGCAGTGAGCTGAGCTCATGCCATTGCTCACCAGCCTGGGCAACAACAGCAAAATTCCATTTCAGAAAAATTTATATATATAAATAAATTGAATTGCCTAGTCATGTCTTCTGCTTATTTTGCTATTGAATTATTTAACTTTTTACTGATTCATATAAGCTTTTGGTATCCCCATTGTAGTAATCGTTTGTCCAAAATTATTTTACACATACCTCCATTCAGCTCCCAGTGTCCAGGTTCAGTATTTTTGAAAGAAAAGGAGTTCGTGCCTTTTAAATATGCCTTCTTTTTTTTTTTTTTTTTTTTTTTTTGAGACGGTCTCGCTGTCTCACCCATGCTGGAGAGCAGTGGCTGGATCTCAGCTCACTGCAAGCTCCGCCTCCCAGGTTTACACCATTCTCCTGCCTCAACCTCCCGAGTAGCTGGGACTACAGACGCCCGCCACCTCGCCCATCTAGTTTTTTTTGTATTTTTTAGTAGAGACGGGGTTTCACCGTGTTAGCCAGGGTGGTCTCCATCTCCTGACCTCGTGATCCGCCCGTCTCGGCCTCCCAAAGTGCTGGGATTTACAGGCTTGAGCCACCGTGCCTGGCCTAATATGCCTACTCTTTAAAGAGTTTAAATCCCAGCACTTTGGGAGGCCGAGGCAGGCGGATCACAAGGTCAGGAGATCGAGACCATCCTGGCTAACACGGTGAAACCCCGTCTCTACTAAAAAATACAAAAAACTAGCCGGGCGAGGTGGCGGGCACCTGTAGTCCCAGCTACTCGGGAGGCTGAGGCAGGAGAATGGCGTGAACCCGGGAGGCGGAGCTTGCAGTGAGCTGAGATCTGGCCACTGCACTCCAGCTTGGGCGACAGAGTGAGACTCCGTCTCAAAAAAAAAAAAAAAAAAAAAAAAAAAAAAAAGAGTTTAAATACCAATTAGTAAAACCCTATTAGGGAAGCTTAAACATTGTCTAATTGAATTTGATGTGTGGAAAATAAATGTCTAACTTTTCCATTATGATTTAACCATGTTTAGGAAGGCAGCCCATACATTCTGGGCTCAAAAGTCTCATAAAAAAGGGAAAATGTATTTATCAAAGAGGGTACCAAATTCAAAGTCTGCACTGCACTTTGCTGAACACATTGTCTTTTTTCAAGCTTAAACTTTTTAAAAAGTTACCAGTGTTCTCTCTGAACACACAGAGCTGCTCAAACTACAGCCCTGCTCCAAAACATTTGATGGCTCATAACAGACTACAGAGCTGAGCCCCCTTTCATGATTCTAAGCAGTCATTCATGTTTCCAACATCCCTTATCATCTCATCTCTACACAACCCTCCCAAATTATATTCTTTTCTCACACTCTACTTCTTGTCCTACCCTGTCCTCAAATAAGCCTCATATTTTTATACTTCAAGTCCTGTACTTAAACTGCTTTTTTGCCCAAATGTACGTTTTTCCTTTCCCACATTCTTCTCCTCCACATGGAAAAGCTGCACATGTGAGTGTACCACCATTCCTTTCTACTGCAACTTCTCACTTGCCAGTTCTTCACTTGTTCTGGCTGGTTGTGAGGCACTGGTGAATTTTAGAACTGGAATCATATTATGTCCATCTTTGCAGTTCTAGAGTCTGGTACCAGGTGTAGGTGTCAAGAAATGGTTCCCAATGCAAGCTTGCTGATAGTGATCTTCAACAGATGAGACAAGAAGGGAGCCAGAATACTGGTCTACTAATCCATATTGCTTTCCACTATTATTTTGCTGAAACTCTCCCAATGTCATAAGAAAAATAACAATGAAAATAATAATAGCAGTAAATACAGAAGATAAGTCAGTTAAAATTGAGCTGGTAGCATGCATGACTTCAATTCTGTATTTATTACTAGTTTCAAAATAGTCCTTATCCACAAATAGAAGAAAACAGATCCTTAAGTGTCTCTCACAATGCAAGACCTGCCAATTTCAGAACTTGTTCAGGCACCCTCATAAAAGAAACTAGGCACACTGGTGACCCCATCTCAAACATACTCAAAGGAGACAGAAGGTCTTCCTCTCACTGTCCTCCAGTACATGTGGCTCCTCCTGCTTAAAAAGCAACACACACACACACAAAATACCTTCCAGAGACTATCACATTTGATCTTGGACACATTTTTAGATTAGTAATCAAGTCAATTCATTTGATGCCCTTACTTCACTCATATCACATGTTATGAGCCTTTTAAGATCACCCCAATGCAAATTCTGAGGCAAAACCTGGAATTTTTATGTTATATAAAATAACAATAGACCTGTTCTCAAGGCATTGGCCCTACCCAAAGCAAAACTAAATTTCTCAAACACTTGTGAGCTTACAATTTCAAATCTCTTCAAAAGTATGCTTTATATGAGTCCTTGAACAGGGCTCAGCACTTTCAGTGAGATTAAAAGTGGGTGTCCACAAGGAAGGTTTCAAGAGATAAGAGAGCCCCCTACTACCTACCACACAGAGGATCAACAGAATTGTAGAATCTATGCTCATGATTTTTCACTTCTAGCATATCTTCCCCATGTAAAAGACCACCTCCCTTCCACATGCTATCCTTTCCAATGAGAACATGTTAAAATTTCATCCTTAGCAGGAGTTTTCAGGGTTTCACTGTACTTTTCCACTGGATCTCAGTCTGCCAGTGTTCTGCTTTAATGTCTTGTTGATCTCCCCCTTTTTAAGGGCAAACAAATCCCCATCAGTCAGTTCATGTACTAACATGACCTCTGCAACTCCCTCAGTCCACAGAACACCAATCTCTATTCCTGACCATCACAAAGGGAAGGTCTAACTTTTGTGGTCAAATATTAGCTAAAATGAGCTGTTGAATAGGTAAGCTGTAATTTATTTCTGGAAACCAGAAGCCTGACCTGACACACTTATACTTTTCCCTTGGTTTTAGCATCTTTTCCCTTGATGTATCTAATAGGGAGATCTCTGCACACGGGAGGTTTTCAGTTAGTATTTGTTTGGTGAGCGGGTCATGTCTCTATGGTAGGTAGTCTGACAGGGGTAAGAAGCACAGTCCTGAAGACAAACTTAACAGTTTGAGTTCTAATAGCTGGCCGCCTCTCTGGGTCTCCATTTCCTCATCTTAATCTTCAGGATGATAATTACATCTACATCTCCCTTTCTTTCTTTCTTTCTTTCTTTCTTTCTTTCTTTCTTTCTTTCTTTCTTTCTTTCTTTCTTTCTTTCTTTCTTCTTTTCTTTCTTCTTTCTTTCTTTCTTTTCTTTCTTTCTTTCTTTCTTTCTTTCTTTCTTTCTTTCTTTCTTTCTTTCTTTCTTTCCTCTTTTTCTTTTCTTTCTTCTTTCTTTTCTTCTAACTCTGTTGTCCAGGTTGGAGTGCAGTGCCTCGGCTTACTGCAACATCCACCTCCTGGGTTCAAGCGATTCTCTTGTTCCTCAGGCTCCCAACTAACTGGGACTACAGGCAGTGCCTGGCTAATTTTGTGTTTTTGGTAGACATGTCATTTCACCATGTTGACCAGGCTGATCTCGAACTCCTGGCCTCAAGTGATCTGCCCGCCTTGGCCTCCAAAGTGGTAAGATTATAGGCGTGAGCCACTGCACCGGGCCTATTTATGAGTTTTCTATTCTATTCCATTGGCTTGTGTGTCTGTGTTTCAATATTGGCTTGTGTGTCTGTGTTTCATTATCAAGCTGTTTTGGTTACTGTGGCTTCACAGGATAGTTTGAAGTCAAGTAATGTGATGCCTCTGGCTTTGTTCTTTTTACTTAGGATTGCTATGACTATTACGCTCTTTTTTGGTTCTATATGAATTTTCTAATAGTTCTTCAAATTCTGTGAAAAATGACATTTATAGTTTGGTAAAAATAGCATTGAATCTGTAAATTGCTTTGGGCAGTATGGCCGTTTTTATGTTATTGATTCTTCTAATCCATGAGCATGAAATGTTTTTCTATTTATTTGTGTGTGACCTCTGATTTCTTTCAGCAGTGTTTTGTAGTTCTTCTTGTAAAGATCTTTCACTTTGGTTAGCTGTATTCCTAGGTATTTCATTTTCTTTGTGGCTATTTTAAGTAAGATTGTATTTTTGGTTTCACTTTCAGCCTGGACTTTGGTGGTGTATAGACATGCTACTGATTTTTGTACATTGATTTTGTATCCTGAAACTTTACTAAAGTTGTTTAACAATTCTAGGAGCCTTTGGCAGAGTCTTTAGGATTTTCTAGATATAGAATCATATTGTTAGCAGAGATAGTTTGACTTTTCTTTTCCTATTTAAATACCTTTTATTTATTCTGATTATCCTGACTAGGACTTCCAGTACTATGCCAAACAGGCGTGGTATCAGTGGGCAAGTTGTCTTGTTCCATTTTTCTAAGGGGAATCGTTTGAGCTCATTCAGTTTAGTGTTGGCTGTGGGTTTATCTTATGGCTTTTATTATTTTTGGTTGTGATCTTGTGATGCCTACTCTGTTGAGGGTTTTTTTTTTTTTTTTTTTTTTTTTTTGAGGNTTCCTTCCTTCCTTCCTTCCTTCCTTCCTTCCTTAGATGGAGTTTTGCTCCGTTGTCAGGCTGGAGTGCAATGGCGCGAACTTGGCTCACTACAACCTCCACCTCCCGATGAATAAAATAGATATTGTGTAAAAAAAATTAGGATCCCGGTAGCTAGTGCTCAATAATTGTTAGATCTTATGACTTCTGCTCCTACTGCTATCATGTTGAGTGTGTTTGGATTAATAGGTCTAGCACAGGTGAAAGAGAAACAGAAATACTTAACCTCTTGTTTATCTGATTTAATGCAAATACAAGCAAACCTGGCTAAGAAATGCTTTTCACCAAAGTTTGTCTGCAATTTGAATGCTTTAGATTAAACTTAAAAGTGTATTTAAAAGTACTCTAGGCCGGGCGCGGTGGCTCAAGCCTGTAATCCCAGCACTTTGGGAGGCCGAGACGGGCGGATCACGAGGTCAGGAGATCGAGACCATCCTGGCTAACACGGTGAAACCCCGTCTCTACTAAAAATACAAAAACTAGCCGGGCGAAGTGGCGGGGGCCTGTAGTCCCAGCTACTCGGGGGGGTGAGGCAGGAGGATGGCGTAAACCCGGGAGGCGGAGCTTGCAGTGAGCTGAGATCCGGCCACTGCACTCCAGCCCTGGCGACAGAGTGAGACTCTGCCTCAAAAAAAATAAAAATAAAAATAAAATAAAATAAAAGTACTCTAGATAGGTCAACAGTGTTGGCACATACCTGTAATCTCAGCACATTGGGAGGCTAAGGTAGGTGGATCACCTGAGGTCAAGAATTCAAGACCAGCCTGGCCAACATGGTGAAACCCCATCTCTGCTACAAATACAACAATTAGCCAGGCATAGTGATGGGCAGCTGTAATCCCAGCTAGTGGGGAGGCTGAGGCAAGAGAATTGCTTGAACCCAGGAGATGGATGTTGCAGTCAGCCGAGGTCACACCACTGTACTCCTGTCTGGGTGACAAGAGTGAGGTTCCAACTGAAAAAAAAAATAGTACTCTAGACAGATTAATTTGTAATATAAGCATATCATAATTTCTGGTGTTTAGGACTTGATTTTTGTTTATTTAGTTTTCTGAAGAAACATAAGAGACAGCCCCTAGCTACTACCAGACTTCCTAGAGACAAGAATTTGACCAGTGTCAACCACTCCACTTCCTCAATACACTGATACTTATTTCTTTTTCTTATCATAATACAAAACGAACACATGACCACACACCATCTGCTCTCCAGTGCAGAACAGAATAACAGGCACAAAGCAAGCTTCATAACACACAGACCACCATGTTCACCACATCTACATCTAGAGCTGCTTTTAAAAAGGAGCAAAATCAATGAGAAACTGAGAAGATGAGTGATTACCCTATTTTCAGCACTTATTATCACAAGAAGACCAAACATGCACACACACTTTCTCATTCCAAGGCAGAGCATCCACTTTCCTGTCAAAAAAGTAATTTGACAGCATATATCCCTATCTCACATTCTTAGCAAGATGACATTGGCTTTGGGCATGTAAAGAATAGGTATACTACAGACACCCTTAAGACAAAACGCATGGCCTGGCTTACCTGATACAATTTTTAATTTCTCTGAAGCAAACTCAAATTACTTCTTAAGTAAACTCAAATTTCAAACTTTTTTTCATTAACTTATTTCATTAATTGCCTCATAGACTTCACAGGAAATATATTCAACTTGCATTCACTTAATCTTAGCACAATAGATGATCTAAAATATCTAGAAAACAGCCGTATGTAAGACATGCCTACACCCCAAAGTATAGAAAATGTAACACACAAAGACCTTGAGGAAGCATCACCATAACAGTGCAAATACACAAATATTTAAGAAAGAATATGTGGCCCAACAGACAGCATACATGGTCACCACTATCCAGCACTCTGCAAAATAAGTGGCTAGAAATGGCTTATTCAAAAGTTGGCTTATATATATTTGTCACCACAAATTAGTTCTGAACATACTGATTTTAATTTTGGATATTCACAAGGTAATTATCTAGTAAGATATTTATAACTAACTTGTAATTAGACTATTAAATGCATGCATATACTTAGGTCACAGTGAGGTAAAAAAACTCTGAGTTATTTGTAGAGTAACTTAAGATTTAAATTTTCAAAAAAACATACTTAACCATAGTTTTAGAAGTATTCTTCCCAGCATCTTGTCACCAAGCTATTTCAAGATTAAAAAGTGAGGAGTAGGGAGGGCTTTTTAAAGGTTTATTCCTTCTATTCAGTTTATCTTATCCTGTACAGAAATGGAATGAAGTGTAGTGTCTGCCCTAATGATATTTATGGTTCTGGTGATGCAGAAATATCCATTCTCCTTAAAATGAGGAAACCAATGCTATCTGTGACCTAAAGGGATGTTCTGGTTACATCTGTCAGGATTGACACCATAGAAGAGAAGCATCTTTGGAGCACAGTGGGACACACCTGAGATTTTGGTAAGTCGTGTGGATGACATCAGAAACAAGCATTACCCAAAATTAGAGTCCCAGTAAGACTTTCGTGTGAGATTGTCTTAAAAAATCGTGGCCCAGCTCACACAGAAGAGGAGGGCTGTGCAGTCAAGTGAGACAGATATTTTTTCTCAGGAGCAGAAATCTTAATGTAGGAGATGGCCACTTGCTGAGTAGTCAAAGCATGCCCTGATGGAACTCTCTGGGGGTGAGATTGCACACTGTCTCCCTGAGTTGCATAAAGCACAGAACAGCATGCCTGCACTCCAGCTTCTAGTGTGTACCAACTCAGCAGAAAACACATCACTGTCTATTTTGTTTCAAAAAAACTTAGTTTGCCATTTTACAAAAACATGAATTAATACAGTAGAAACCCAAGGAGTGCCTAGGGGTAGGTAGCAATTCTGTCATCACCAGAAGTATTTAAATGCTGGCTAGACAAACACTCTGTGGAAGTTAGTTTTACTCTTTGTGAAAAAGGTAAGATTAATGTTTTTCTTTGGCACTGACAGATTTAGTAAAGATCATAGCATACAGTAGATAAACAGCAACTTTTGTTTACTAAATAAACTTTATTTTCACAGATTACTGGTGAAGCAAAATATTGATGTAACTCTAAGAAATTAATGGTAATACAAGACCACTTATGTTCCTTATGGGGCTTCAATTAAGAAATAAGTTGAAAAATCAGACCATAACTCTTCTGATGGGCTTAAGCACTTAAACCAGTGCTCGCTTGGTTTCTACTCAAAGTCTCTTCTCATGAATTTTATGCTTACAAGTCAAATGAATAAAGCATTATTCAATCAAACACAAGCTCCAACACTCTTAACATTTAAGTGTACATCCCATCTGAAAATCATTGAAAAGCTCAGGTCATCTACAAGAAATCTGTCCTTTGCACTTTGGCTTCAATAAATTGGAAGAAGGAAAAGAGCAGTAGAAAGCCATTTAATTATTTTCATAGGTAAGAACATAACATTGGTTTCTCAGTTACATAAGTACTTTTCATGCTTCATCCATGCTAGGTACATAATTTTTAACCAACTAAAACACAAGTAGGGAAATAACTAATAACATGAAAAACAGATACATAACTCTTGGTCGGGAATATGCCCTGTTCATATACATTGCTTAATCCAGCATTCCAATCTCAGGCACACCATCCACCCAGCTATAAAATCCAAGATCAGGAAGTCATCTATCCCTTCCCCACACCATCTCATCAGCAAGCCTCTCTTACCTCTCAATCCTCTATCAAACCCATCTGAGCTCCCATCTCTACTGCCACTATATTTCAGGCCACCACTGCTTTTCACAGTTTTCAGAACTAGCCTTCTAACTGATCTTCCAAAAAGAAAGCCAATCATTATTTCCTTCTACCAGGTCTGTTTACTACTATGGGTAAAAATAGTTCTTAACAAGCAAATCTCATCACAGTACTTTTTGGCCCAACTCTTTTCACCACTTCCCAGAGTTCTTACAAGCCTGCTCTAGCCCCTGCCTACTTCATCGTTTCTGTCATTTACCTCATTCAGTGTCTTTTCTTCTTCCAAACACACTGTACTTCTCCCACTTCCCTGGACACATCCACCTTTTCAACCTCAGGACTTTTTGTACCTGCTGTTCTCTGAAGGATTCTTTTTCCTCCTGTCACCCATCCTTCAGATACTAGCTCAAATGTCACTTCCACAGGGTGCCTTCCTTGAACTGCATCCTGGCATCCTGCAATCCTCTCCCATGCACAAAGGCCAAACTTTACTTCATAGGTTCATGTTATTTTTAACTTTGAGCAGTTAACATTGATAGAAGTGATCTGTTCATGGCTAAATGAGTCTCTTTCAATGTGATCTATCTTCTATGAGATTAGAAAGTGTCAGTCTTTGCCATACCAGTAGGCTTGGTGGTAAAGACAGAACCTTCACAATCAGATCTTTAAATATTTATGGAATAAATAAAAATCAGTAAATGTAAAAGAAAAAAACACACACAGAAAACCCATCACTGGAATGGTAAATTTGGTAGTGAAAAACTCTCTTTTCTAAAAGGAGGCTGAATCTGATATGGAATTGTACTTAGGAAAATAAAGTTGTCATACCTTAATAAGCTTTTGAACACAAAATGTTCTTAGAAATCATATTTTTATAATTTAAATACAAATCAAATTCAGAGAAACAGAATTTAAGCCTCTTTTAAGTTACTATTGGTTTAAAACTTTTAAGTAGAGTATTTTAACCAGATACATGTAGATTTAACTAACCAAATTATAGAAAACCTGTTTAAGATATTAAACCATTGTAAACAATCCACTGAACTAACAATTAAAATCTCTAAATTAAAAGATAAAATGGCTTGAAAAGTCTATTTTTGTGTATCATAGAGGAAAATATACAAGCCTCCTCAGAAATAAAATGAAGTTAGGATATTATATCTAAATGTACCACTAGGTAGGAGTCTAAATTCTAGTTAGCATGTAAGCACTTATTAAAAGACATTTAAAGTTAGTAATGTATCTGTAATCAACCAGGAGTTCATCTTGTATAAAAGATATTCAGACATTTTCGCCCACAATGCAGACATTTTCTTTGTTAAAAATTTATTGTTTGAAAAGAAAACTCGGCCGGGCGAGGTGGCTCAAGCCTGTAATCCCAGCACTTTGGGAGGCCGAGACGGGCGGATCACGAGGTAAGGAGATCAAGACCAACCTGGCTAACCCGGTGAAACCCCGTCTCTACTAAAAATACAAAAAACTAGCCGGGCAAGGTGGCGGGCGCCTGTAGTCCCAGCTACTCGGGAGGCTGAGGCAGGAGAATGGCGTGAACCCGGGAGGCGGAGCTTGCAGTGAGCTG
>NW_016811565.1:156297-168905 GCF_001698545.2 Rhinopithecus bieti | reverse complement strand
AAATTTTGATTTTGTGTATTTAGAGAAGTGCTTTGTTGTCGTTTTTAATTATAAAGTATCAGTGTAAAGTAAGTTTCCTTAAAACAGTAAAAATAATTCTTTTTATAAATATGATACATAATTATTATCAAGTGTGTACATTGCACATACACATCAAGCAAGATTTATATTCTATAAGTTTCTGGTTTGGCATTCAATTTTAAAACCATTCCATTCCATTACTTTTTAATGGAATAAAGGGAAGTCAAATTATATTCAAACCAATACTCCTACTAACTCATACCACTAATGAACAAAACGCTAAGTAGAGAAAATGGGTTTACACATTGAGGCTCTGAAATGACCTGTGTCTTTTATCTGTGCACTTATTTTTCCTATTGAATTTAATGTTCAAACTAAAATCCATTAAAAATGCTTATAATTATTAAAGGCCACAGCGTAACAGCAACAAGGCATTAACAAGCATTTTTTTCTCTTTAAGCTGAGCCAACTCTTCTTTTAGAATTTTTGTAATTAAACATTCTTTGCCACGAAAGCACCTATATCTTCCACCTAGCAGCAAACTACTGAATGACAGATGTGTCGAAGTTGGTAGTTTATGTCCACTTCCTTTGCCAAATATGTAGTGATAGTTAGGCCTTAGCTTGCAATTTACATGTGTCTCTTCTCCAAATTCTTCAAAAATCTCACTTTTATATTAGAAATCAACATGCAAGTCTGAGGACAGTGGCTTATGCCTGTAATCCCACCACTTTGGGATGCCAAGACAGATAGATCACCTGAGGTCAGGAGTTCGAGACCAGCCTGACCAACATGGTGAAACTTCATCTCTAATAAAAATACAAAAATTAGCCCTTCTAGAGCCTTCTAGAAGCTCAGGCCCTTCTTCACTAGAAGCAAGGAGCTCCCTGACCTCTTCTTTCAAACATACTCTTTTGTCTTTGTCTTTATTCCCACATTCATCCTCCTTTGCTCAGTACACCAGGGTCAGTGACAAAGTGGTGTCACGAACAGGGACTTTGAGGATGTGAACGAAGATCTGCTGGAGCAGAGGAAGTGAAATACACAAGATGAATGGGGACCCGGGGACAAATCTGCTGGCAGTGGATATAAGGTCAGTGCTCTAAAAAAGTACTGGGAATGGGAAGTTTCTGAATCAAGGTACCATGGGGCAGCTTTTGTCTGTTGAAGAAACACATTATGTGCAGTTGCCTAAAGTTCTGTTGAAACAAACAGTCTGGATCTCAAGTTAATTCACAGACATTAAACTTCTGCAGGAGGTTATTATGCATAACCCATGGTTTCCACAGGCAGGCACTCTTGATGTGGAAAATTGGGACAGAGGAGGAGAGAGATTGAAACGGGCTCATCAAAAAGGCCTCAAATTAGGCCCTTCTGTTTTTTCTACTTGGGGTCTGCTTCGCATGATCCTACTGCTACTGTCTCCTTATTCTGTCAGACAACAGAAGTCAGTTTCTGAGTTTCAAGAATTAAAAAAATAATTTGTTGCTCCAATAGTGCATATTGAAAGTAATGAGCAGGAGAAAGGGGAGGAGAATTGGCCTCTGCCACCCACTTCAATAACAGAAGTAGAAACCCCCATACAGAAAAATTTGCATGCTTCTGCTATGGCGGGGGAACATTTGGGGTCTTGTGCTTTTCTTATTACCATAAGGCCTGATCTGAATGATCCACCACATCTTTTACATGAACACACTCTTGTAGAGTTTAAATTACTAAAAGAATTAAAAACTAACATGGTTAATAATGGAGTACAAAGCCCGTTCACTATAGGGCTGTTCGAATCGGTGTTCCGAGCCATGCACCTTCCACCTTTTGATAAAAAACCTTTGGCTTGCACTTGCTTATCCACCAGTGCATATCTGACATGGGGTTTAAATTGGCAAGAAATGTGTGCAGACCAGGCTAGGCAGAATCGCACTGCTGTTCAAGGAAACACTACAGAGGAAATGTTGATGAGCTGTGGCCCCTTTTCAGATCTGGTACAATTAACACTCCCATTGTAGAGGCCACTTACCACCAGTCTGCCTTAGCCGCCCAGCATGCTTGGAGCACAGTTCCTGAAGAGGGAGTTCCAGTGCAGTCTTTTCTACATGTCATGCAGGGATCACAGCTTTATGCACAATTTATCGCACTGCTGAAAGATGCAGTGCAGCCTCAGATCACTCATGCCTCTGCTGCAGAAATGCTTACCATAACTCTAGCCTATGAAAATGCAAATGCAGATTGCAAGCATGCAGGGGCTCCTGTGAGATCTGCAAAGAGCTTGGGAAATTACCTTGAAGCCTGTCAGGATGTAAGAACTGAATTTTATCATTCTATGATGTTTCCTTAAGCAATAGCTAGTTTAGTAGTTGACAAATCTAAAAGGAGCCAAGGATCAAACCCTAAAGTGGGAAAATGTTATAATTGTGGAAAAACTGGACATTTTAAAAGGAATGCCACCAGACCTCAGGACAAAAAGGACCTTACAATGNGGAAAAAATGCCAGGACTCTGTCCTTTCTGTACAAAGGAAATAATTGGGCTCATCAATGCCACTCAAAATTTCATCAGAATAGCACTCCCCTGTCAGGAAATGAGAAGGTGACCTGGACCCAGGCCCCCAAACCATGAGGGCATTCCCAGTTCAGACCACAACCCCACTTCAGGGGTGGGTCCCAGGAGGAATATTGATTCCCTCTCCCAGGAACACTAGGAGGTGCAGGATTAGATATCGCCACCAAAGGTAGAATTACATTAATTCGAGAAGACAAACCTACCGAAGTTCCCACTGGCATTTGGGGACATTTGCCAGCAGAACACATGGGACTAATTTTAGGCAAAAGCCGCCTTAACTTGCAAGGCATCACTAGTCCCCAGAGTAGTTGACTCCGATTATGAAGGAGAAATTCAAATTGTTTTAATGTCACAAGATCTTTGGGTTTTTGAACCAGGGGAATATATAGCGCAATTATTGCTTATCCCCTGCAAATTACATCCTTCTCCACGAAAGGAGAAATGAGGAAATAAAGGATTTGGCAGCACAACTACATGCGAAATCTATCTATTCCAACCCATAGCTTCTAATAGACCTGTCTGTGTAATATAAATTACAGGCAAAAAATCTGTGGGCTTATGGACACAGGAGCTGATGTGTCAGTAATATCCAGTAAGGATCGGCCCCCATCCTGGCCTCTCAGACTAACTTCCACAATGCCAGTGGGAGTAGGAGCAGCTCAAAGTGTTTGACACAGTGCTGAAATTTTACCTTGTCTTGGTCTGGATGGACAATCATGTACCTTCCAGCCTTATGTTGCAAATATAGCTATCAATTTATAGGGTCAAGACTTACAGCCTTGGATATGAGACTTACAAATGAAAACTTTTATAACCTAGGATTTAAAATGTTGAAGGACATGAGATGTAAGAGTGGGAAAAGTTTAGAAAAATTCCTACAAGAAAACCCTAACCGAATATCAGTAACTGGAAAGACAGACAAAAAAGGATTGAGACATCAGGATTTATTATTGGGGTCATTGATACTTCTCCACCACCCACTGCCTTACCTTTAGAATGACTCAGTGACAAACCTATGTGAATGGATCAATGGCCCCTAACACAGGAGGCGCTAGCTCAATATCATCTGTAGGTGAAAGAATAATTGGATGCAGGACATTTAGAGGAATCAGTTCTTGGAATTCACCAATATTTGTTATCCCCAAAATAGTCCAGAAGATGACAACTGCTGCATGAGTTGAGAGCTATTAATGCACAAATTAAACCAATGGGTGCATTACAGTGGGGCTTGCCATCCCCAGCAGCCATTTCTAAAAACTAGCCTCTTCTAGTAATAGATCTTAAAGATTTTTTTCTTTACTGTACCATTACATGAGAAGGATAAGCCTCGATTTGCCTTCTCTGTGCCTTCTATTAATCAGAGACATGCTACATGCCAAAGAGGTGAGACGTCTGGTCATGTATGGTGACATTGTCTGTCGCCATTTGCTCATATGGTGATTTCCAAACAATGAAAAACTGACAATGGACCTGCTTATACTAGTCATGCTTTTCAAAATTTCCTACAGCTTTGGGCTATGACCCATAAAACAGGAATTCCTTACATTATAGACCAGGCACATCAAATATTACAACACATATTGAAAAAACAAAAAAAGGGGATCGAAGACCAACCACCACCTCAAACAAAACTACGTTTAACTTTATTTACTTTAAATTTTTTGACTCCTTGTGTCAGTGGTAAGACTGCAGCAGAAAGACATTGGCAAGTGTTAGGAAATTAGGAATTTAGGAAATTAGGAAAGTTTATCTGAAAGTGTTATGGAAATATCTGGAAGAAGGACAATGGAAAGGTACAGTGGATTTACTGATGTGGGGACGAGGGTATTCTTGTGTTTTTACAGCAGTTGGACAAACTGTATGGGTGCCCTCAAGGTGCATGCAACCATGGAATGGAAGACTGGAGGGACCCATGGTGGTCAACCATGGGCCCGGTCCCTCTGGTATGGGCCATGGGCCAGCTGAGCCTGAGTGCAAAGATGGAGAGAAGGCCAACTGGAGTCATGATGACTTCAATCCCTATCACCTGGGGGACACTCAAGGAAACCACACAGGAAGCTGAGAAACTACGGGAGTATCAAAGCCAGACAAAAACCCCTGATTCCATGTTCTTGGCCATGTTAACCATAATGCCCTGTGTGGTATATTTTCCCTTTGCAGAGTCAAAAACATATTGGGCATAGGTTCCGATCCCCCAGTAGTACTACCTATACTTTGGAGTGACAGTCCTCCTGAGATCTATCATGATCAGGGAGCATGGGCTCCAGGACCCCAACCCCCTGACATAGAACAGTTAGACTCTCAGAACAATGTCATCAATTATACTACCCCACTGGAAGGACTGTCCTTGTGTATCACTACAAAGATGTCACTCAACCATAGTTGTCTTACAACTGAAGCACAAGCATGGTTGAGTCACCATGGAAAAGTTATGTACTTATTAGGTCTTGGTTCTATTTGTGTAACTGGTGTGCTAACCAACCATTCCCGGCACAATCACCCCAACTGTGCTGACTATATGGAATGGATTACCTTCAATAGTTCTGACCTCTCTCCATGGACCCAGTGTCTTGGCTCACTGGGTAGAAAACAATCTATGTTAACAGGAGACATTGTGGATTGGGGAACTAAAGGTCAACTAGATGGAAAAGATGAAAATCAGAAATCATGGCACAAACTTCACTGCCATTAGTGGCAAACTTTGAATACTCTTTCTTTATGCCACACCGGGATCCAATCCCAGTCGGCCACCTGGATTGCTTGGCATGGAGCAGGCTTTAGCACACCTCTTCCTCAATGGCATTATCTAGGGAGGAAAGGTCCAATTCAAGAAACAATATGGAAAGCAGCACTGCTGTCATAAATGGTAGTATCTGGGTAGGAATACTCTCTAATACCAGTACTGCTACTCAACACAATCTTAATGTTACATTTGTAAAGAATAACCCCACTCAATTTACGGTTTGTGGTTGTAATCCTTATGTCTTTTTGGCCACTAAGAGGGACCAGCTCCGGATAAACAATACCCAAATTGGGGTAGACCTGTAAATCTTGCCGGTTATATCACTGAATTAATCATAGCACATGGCAAACACGTAATATCTCTACTTTGATGATTTGGGTTCACATTCCTGGGCTATGGATTCTCATCAATCTGAGTCTTGGGATGCCACCCCTGTTTTGCACTTTGTGAAACTTCTCCTAACTAAACTTACTCATCGTGCCCATAGAGCCTTAAGCATGATAATTTTTGATATTGTTTCCTTGGTCACACTAATAACTTCTGTTATACTGTCCTCTGTAGCTTTGCATAGTTCTGTTCAAATGGCTCAGTATGTAGAGAACTGGAAGCATACAGCCAACAAAGCATGGCTACTTCAGAGTAAAATTAACACTGAGTTACAAATTGAAGTGGTAATGTTAAAATGCATGGTTCTGTGGTTAGGGGAACAAGTACAAAGCTTACGGTTGCAACAGCAATTGTGCTATCATTTTAATCACACTCATATTTCTGTAGCCAACTTAGAATATAACCAAAGTGGGTATCCATGGAACCTTGTAAAAGTCCATTTGCAGGGAGCTTTCACATCCAACATCACCTTTGACATTGGTGAATTACAAAAAAAAAAAAAAAAAAAAAAATTATTGATTTAAAAAAAACTCAAGAGTTTCAGCCTTCTTTAGAAGCCTGGACTGAATTTCAGCAAGGCTTGGAGAGCCTCAGTCCTTCGACCCATCTAAAGTACCACGTTAACATCTCATATGTAGTTCTGGGAATAATGTTGTTCTGTCTCTGTTTTCTGCTCAAAGTCTGTAAAATCAGATGGACTGCCAATCAGAAAATAAAGCTGCCCAACCTGGCCTTACCTTCATTCAATTAAAGCAAAAACAGAAAGGGAGAGATGATGGGAGCCAGAAACCTGAGGATTGTGATCAACTCAGCATTCCACTGGAGGCTATATGATCAAACAGCAAACTGTTTATCGTGAATGCAGAATGTGGACAAACTCGCATCTGCATCTGCCACCGGAAGGTATGCTGAAGGGAGCCACTCCCTGGTGCCGTGCTCCTTGAGATTATCTACTGGGACATCTGGAGCCTACTGTTCAAAGAATGCTGTCATACAGGCCGACACTAAGTCAAGCAGCTGACTTGACAACCACCCCCTTCTCCCAATATCCTTTACTCAATAAATAAAAAAGGCTCTAGAACTCAGGGCTCTTCTTCACTAGAAGCAAGGAACCCCCTGACCCCTTCTTCCAAATATACTCTTTTGTCTTTTTCTTTATTCCCACGTTCATCTTCCTTTATTCAGGCCACCAGCGTACGTGGCAAAACTAATCAAAATACAGTAGTCAGTGAACACCAACCATGCTATTGTGCTAGGTAAGAAGATGGAAAAAATATTTTTGAGGTGGGAGAAACATGTTAACAGATAAATTAGAGCAGACAGACTTGACAGATGGGGGTAACAGTTATTAGGAACAAAAGACTGAATTCTCCCTAGAAAAGGTAGTATTTGAGATGGGGCTCACCAGAGGAGTAAATGTTCTTTGCTGGGGAAAGGGGAAGGAAACACAACAAAAAGAACAACCCATGCAACAGCAGAGGCAGTAAAGAATTATTCAGTGTGGCAGTGATGTGGAAGACAGAGACAAGAGCCAACACTAGAAATTTGGTTTGTCCCAGCACTTTGGGAGGCCGAGGTGGGGAGATCATGAGGTCGGGAGTTCAAGATCATCCTGGCCAACATGGCAAAACCATGTCTCTACTAAAAATAATAAAAATTAGTTGAGTGTGGTTGCATGTGTCTGTAATCCCAGCTACTCCAGAGACTGAGGCAGGAGAATTGCTAAAACTCAAAAGGTGGAGGTTGCAGTGGATGAGATTGTGTCATTGCACTTCAGCCTGGGTGACAGAAAGACTGCAAAAATAATAATAATAATAATTGGTTTGGAAGCAGATGAGGATCTTTGTAAAACATGGAGTTTGGATTTTTCTTATTGTAGACAACAGGGAGCCAAGAAATGTTATTAGGCAGGCTAACAATGAGAGCAGCTTTAGTTTTCGAGGATGATGACTCTGACAGCAGGTTGGAAAATTAACAGCAGCAGGGAGAAACTGGTGGCAGAAAATTAACCTCAGAGGTGTTTATGACTCAATGAAGGCCTTAGGTCAGAAGTGATTAAACAGTCAAAGTCAGTGACTGGTGCAGGGTTTTGGGAGAGCCTGGTGACTGGATATGGGGGTGAGAGAGACATGCATCAGGACAGTCAGCAGTAATGTTCCTGGCCTAGTAGATTGTGTACATGGCAATCACCTTCCAGAAGGAATGGAGATTACTTTCATTTTTACAAGTACCTGCAGGATGAGAGGTTTGTAGTGTGATCAGGATGACAAAAAATTACAGCTTCAGAAAAGTTGTAAGTGAAAACATAGTGTTAGAGTTGCTAGTTTTTAGGTTAGGGGAGAGGTAAGAAAAGCACCAGAATGCACAGGGCATTCTGCAGGAACAGAACTCACTCCCAGGTATGGGACTGCAAAGGTTGATGCAGAGAACAGGCGTTGGGTAATTGGCAACTGACACCAATGGGACGCTTACAGTCTGTCCACTGATTTAAGATTTTTAAAACAACTATTCTCAAGCGTTTCACATGTCTCTAAGGTAAGTGGGGGCCCACACCACTTTGGGGGCAACTGTCTACTTACTGCTGGCAGCCCTTTCTTTTCTGGAATTCAGTCTCCTCATCTTCCTGCCTTCTCCCTTGCATATCTCCTGCTTGTGTAATAGGGTGGAAAGTGGGACGGCAGGACAAAGTTCAGACCAATAGCACTGGTTGGCTAAGAGATCACTCCTTTCTAATTATACTAGACAGTTCTGGTCTGAGGCCTGGGGTCCCAGAACATAAAATAATTACTGTCTCCTTTATTGCATCCCTGTATTATTCCATTCCTCTCAGCCACGGCAGCTGGCTGACATCCACCCTCTCAAGAGGACATGTATGGACAGAAGACCTGGCTCAGAAACACTGCTGTTTGAAAAGGGCAGATAGTTAATAATTTTGCAAAAACTCGAGAAATTAAAATTAGGGAGACTATGAATGCAAAAACATTAACTGTCAAGCAAGTAAGAGCTGGTTCAAAGATTTTTTTAAAAAGATACGCTCCACATAACTGAAAACATGAGGAAGACTGGCAGATGACAGCATCAGAGCAAGTTTCCTAAATAACTGAGGAGGTGACTGGGAAAACTGAGTCACCTACCAAAACAGCTTTATAGAACCAATACATCTCATTTGTTGTAGAAGCTGATGAGTTCTAGAACTGGTATTTCCTATGGAGTTTTCAAATACATTGAACATCACTTAATGTTTTCCTCAATCCCAAGCTGCTTGTAAAACTTTGTCCTTGCCAACCATGGCACCTTAAAGGCAGATACAATCTTATCTATTTTATGGAATTTTAGATTTCTAAATATGCCACATGCAATACAGATAATGCACCCAGTGTGCTTGTGGATGCAATAAAGTCCACTTCTGTACCTCTCAAGCAGGCTTCATTGACTTCAGCTCTTCTGACATTTGGGGCTGTCCTATGCATTGTAATATATGGAGCAGCATTTCTAGTGTCTGTACACTAAAGGCCAGTAGCACTCTTTCCCAAAGCAAGACACTGAAAAATTCAAAATTCTGGAAAGGAAATCTACAGTGTATACCCACAAAGCTTCCTGATATCAAAATATACCACTTCATTCCATATGTAGGTTTTGAGTTTCTGGAACATTTACTTTATGCTTAAAACAATCCGATGAAGTAGAAAAGCTACTGACAAGATGCCTATCATCATATTCATCAATGGCAATGCCACCAAAAGCTAAAGTTTCATTTTAAATTCCCTTATACCTTCAAATTCAACTGAATTTATTTTGAAAACAAATAATGGTCTTTATTAAAAATAACAACACACATACACAGAGGTAAATAAGCAGTATTCATTTAAAGCTACATAGTTTTGAGATCAAACTGACTTTATAAAGCAGCTGTTCCATGGGGCTAAGCGATAGGAACTGTGGATCCTGAGCTTAATTTATTGCCAGCCCCTGGGTAGATCATAAAGCAGCTGTAACAGCAGTCAATATACCCACCCAACTCTAACAGTTTTCTCTGAGTATAAATGAAATTTTTGCTGAGTGCTTTCAAAGAACAGGGTGAAAATAACTTAGCCCAAAAAGGTACACCAAAATGAATAAGGAATATTTTAAGTAATTAAACCACCAGAAATATAAGACATTTTAGATAAACCTACCCCATTGTCTCTGAGAAAAGGGAAAAAAGAGAATATACAAAGCAAGCCATCCAAAGACAAATACAGTTTTTAAAAGCTCTAATTAACCCCACTGAAGATTTTTTTGACTACCTGGTGTATGCAGGCACTGTTCAGTGCAGGACAGTGTTCACCAACCTTTTTGGCACTGGGGTCTGGTTTTGCAGAAGACATTCTTCCCACAGATGTGGTGGGATGGTTTTCATTTGGGATGATTCAAGTGCATTACACTTACTGTGCACTTTGTTTCCATTATGATTACATTGAAATATATAATGAACTAATTGTATAACTCACCATATTGTAGAATCAGTGAGAGCCCTGGGATTGATTTCCTGCAACTAAATGTTCCCATCTGGTGCTGATGAGGGGCAATGACAGATCCTAAGGCATTAGATTTTCATAAATAGTGTGCAACCTACATCCTTCACATGCGCAGTTCACAATAGGGTTTGCACTCCTATAATAATCTAATGCTGCCACTCATCTGTAATGCAAGTGATGTGGAGTGGCTGTGAATACTGATGAAGCTTTGCTAACCCACCATTCACCTCCTGCTGTGCAGCCTGGATTGCAACAGGACACAGACTGCTATCAGTCTGTGCCCTGGTATTGAAGACCCCTGATGTAGGGAAACTACATTTATTTATTTACTGCAATCGTGCAATCTCAGCTCATTGCAAATTACACCTCCTGGTTTCAAGCAATTCTCCTCAACCTCCCCAAATAGCTGAGATTACAGGTATGTGACACCACGTCCTGTTAATTTTGTATTTTTAGTAGAGACGGAGTTTCACTATGTTGGTCAGGCTGGTCTCAAATTCGTGATCTCAGGTTATTCACCCACCACAGCCTCCCAAAGTGCTGGGATTACAGGCATGAGCCACTATGTTCTGCTGACAACTACATTTATTACCAGCCATTAATTACCAGAGCACCTATGTTGTACAGTGCCTGGCATGCACCAGGTACTTAATAAACAGCTATTGATCTAATGAAGGACCAGTAAGGGAAGGTGTATTTTTTCTCCTTCTACAAGCTGTGCCTGTGTCAGATGCAAATAAGACCTCAGGAGTCTGCCTGAAGTGACTTAAAATAAAAGACTCTTTCATCAAGCAGTCAC
Source organism: Rhinopithecus bieti (assembly GCF_001698545.2). NCBI lineage: Eukaryota > Metazoa > Chordata > Mammalia > Primates > Cercopithecidae > Rhinopithecus > Rhinopithecus bieti. Next base: position 157,880 of record NW_016811565.1, on the reverse strand, counting down.
TTGGATGGTGTAGCAAGTTACGTTGAATGTATCACTTGTAACAGCTTAGTGACAGGCATGTTTACCATCACATAACAAACACGTATCTGCCACACTCAGGGCTTAGAGTTTGAATTTCTAATGAGAAGTAAAGTGGTACCTAGAAAACCCCAGAGAATAATATTCCAAATATCCATAAGCATCAGGAGCATTTCCAAAAATTGTCCCACATCCAACAAATCCTTTAAAAACAAGATATGCTACACATGCAAGCAGTTTAGCAGTATCTTTAAAAATGATAAACAGTGGAGTCCGGAGCAAGATGGCCGAATAGGAACAGCTCCAGCCTCCAGCTCCCAGCACGAGCGACACAGAAGACGAGTGATTTCTGCATTTTCAACTGAGGTACTGGGTTCATCTCACTGGGGAGTGCTGGACAATTGGTGCTGGTCAGCTGGTGCAGCCTGACCAGCGAGAGCTGAAGCAGGACGAGGCATTGCCTCACCTGGGAAGCGCAAAGGGGAAGGGAATCCCTTTTCCTAGCCACGGGAAACTGAGACACACAACACCTGGAAAATCGGGTAACTCCCACCCTAATACTGTGCTTTACCAAGGGTCTTAGCAAACGGCACACCAGCAGGTTATATCCCACACCCAGCCTGGAGGGTCCTACACCCACAGAGGCTCCCTCATTGCTAGCACAGCAGTCTGAGATCTAACTGCAAGGCGGCAGCGAGGCTGGGGGAGGGGTGCCTGCCATTGCTGAAGCTTAACTAGGTAAACAAAGCCTCTGGGAAGCTCAAACTGGGTAAGCCCACCACAGCTCAAGGAGGCCTGCCTGTCTCTGTAGACTCCACCTCTGGGTGGAGATCTGAGAACGGACACACTGCATGCTCAAGTGGGTCCCTGATCCTTGAGTAGCCTAACTGGGAGACATCCCCCACTAGATGCAGACCAACACCTCTCGTGGGGTACACCCCTGAGATGAAGCTTCCAGGGCAAGAATCAGACAGCAGCACTCGCTGTTCAGCAATATTCTATCTTCTGCAGCCTCTGCTGCTGATACCCAGGCAAACAAGGTCTGGAGTGGACCTCAAGCAATCTCCAACAGACCTACAGCTGAGGGTCCTGATTGTTAGAAGGAAAACTAACAAACATAAAGGACACCCACACCAAAACCCCATCAGTACGTCACCAGCATCAAAGACCAAAGGCATATAAAACCACAAAGATGGGGAAAAAGCAGGGCAGAAAAGCTGGAAATTCAAAAAAACAGAGCGCATCTCCCCCTCCAAAGGAACGCAGCTCATCGCCAGCAAAGGATCAAAGCTGGATGGAGAATGACTGAGGAGTTGAGAGAAGAAGGCTTCAGTCGATCAAACTTCTCAGAGCTAAAGGAGGAACTACGTACCCAGAGCAAACAAACTAAACATCTTTAAAAAAGAATGGAAGAATGGATAACTAGAATAATCAATGCAGAGAAGGCCATAAACGAACTGACAGAGATGAAAACCATGACACGAGAGATACATGACAAATGCAAAAGCCTCAGTAACTGACTCAATCAACTGGAAGAAAGAGTATCAATGATTGAAGATCAAATG
>NW_016811565.1:133195-154962 GCF_001698545.2 Rhinopithecus bieti | reverse complement strand
TACTGGGTATATACCCAAAGGATTATAAATCATGCTGCTATAAAGACAGATGCACACGTATGTTTATTGAGGCACTATTCACAATAGCAAAGACTTGGCATCAACCCAAATGTCCATCAGTGACAGACTGGATTAAGAAAATGTGGCATATATACACCATGGAATACTATGCAGTCATAAAAAAGGATGAGTTCGTGTCCTTTGTAGGGACATGGATGCAGCTGGAAATCATTCTCAGCAAACTATCGCAAGAACAAAAAAACAAACACTGCATGTTCTCACTCATAGGTGGGAATTGAACAATGAGATCATTTGGACTCTGGAAGGGGAACATCACTCACCAGGGCCTATTATGGGGAGGGGAGAGGGGGAAGGGATCACATTGAGAGTTATACCTAATGTAAATGATGAGTTAATGGGTGCTGACGAGTTGATGGGTGCAGCACACCAACATGGCACTAGTATACATATCTAACAAACCTGCACATTGTGCACAGGTACCCTAGAACTTAAAGCATAAAAAAAAAAAAAGAAAAAAAAAAAAAAAAAAAAAAAAAAAAGCATGGTAACCAGAGGCCAGGAGGAATTGGCTGAGGGGAGGATGTTAGGGAAAAAGTGAATATTGGTAGTGGGTACAAAATAGTTAAAATATGAATGAGACCTAGTTTTACTAGCACAATGGGGTTACAGTAGTAAACACTAATTTAATTGTCCATTTAAAAACAACTACAAGAGTATCATTGGATTGTTTGAAACACAAAGAGTAATTGCTTGAGGTGATGAATACCTCATTTGTCGTGTTGTAATTATTATATATTACATGCCTGTATCAAAATACCTCATATAACCCATAAATATATACACCTACTGTGTATCCCCAAAATTAAAATTTTAGGAAAACTTAAAAAAAATGATAAACAGTGCAATTTCATTCACCTGAAATGAAGCATAAGACCCTTTGGATGGAAGTCATAACCATTCCTGCAAAAGTTCTGTGGACTCTTGAAGGTAGCACAGAACTAAGCATTTTTTGTGTGTTTCCAAAAGGTTTTAGCCAAGACTTTGTCCTCTAACAGACTCCGTAATTAAAATATGGCTTAGAAGCTCTACCTGCCTACTTGAAAAACATCAAATCTAGAGAATACTTTTCACAGGTGTGAAAAAATGAAAACAAAATCACATTCTTCTCTTTGCAGTTTCCTTTCCCTCACCTTCCACTTCTATTAAATATACCTCAGCATCATTGTGCACAGGTGCAGGGACCACTACATATCTAAAAAAGGAAAAAAACCTCATATATATGGGGATGCACTGGCAACTTTGCCTTTGCAGAAATCATTTTGTTTCCACCAGGCAGAAGTGTCTCACTATTTTCAGCCTTCTCATCTAACAGGCAAATTTTTTTTGTTGTTGACTTTGAAAGGGCTAAGTTTAAATCTAAACTCTTAAACAAGAACGAGGGTTCAATTTTCTATTAATGACATTCCCAGACAGGTTTTTCAACCTACCAAATTGTTATATTTTTATTCACCCTTCTCTCTCTCCACAACCACTAACATCATCTCCCACAAAAGAAGAAGAAAATCCTTCCAATGTTCCTGAATGTGTGCTGCTGCTAGCTCAGAAGCTGTGTAGAGTTTTGCAATCGAGTGTGAAATGCTGGCCTGGATGTGGGCTCGTGGATCACATGCTTGATGTGCCCTCAGCCCAGAAAACACGGGAGAGCGTCGGCTTTGGGAAGGACCTCCCCCGCTCCTTAGCAAACATTAGGGTCGCAGTTTCCTGAGACACAAGTGGGAAATGAGCAAGTGTTGGAGACCAGCCTCAACACCACCTGTAGGGTACCTGAAGTCTGCTGGCGATGAAGGAATGAGAAGAGACAAGTTAAGAGTGCAAAAGGGTGGGGACCAGAGGACCAGTGCAATTCAGAGGCTGCAAAGGCACTGAGCTCTGGTCTCCACACTATTTATTGAGTACAATCACTTAGGTCTAAGAAGCAGATGTTCAGGGGTGAAACGGTGAAAGGGAGGCGGTGTGTCACACACCTAATCTATAGCAGTGGCTGCTTAGCTAAATTTTCTTTGTGCTGAAGCAGCATAAACTTAACTACTGATTTATTCTTTAACTTATCGGAGAGCAGCTGTGGGGAGTAGGCTTAACTAGGAGCTAGCAATTCTGGCCACATTCTAATGCGTCAAAGGAGTGTCTTTCTCCTTGAGCACAGTGTTTATAGATAAGAGAGCAGGTCACGCTCTGGTCATGGAAACATGATGGCAATAAGGAGGCTTTCCTCCTCAGAGGCCTCCTGGGGCTTTCCACAACTTATTGTCCCATATTTTTGTGGCCAGTTTATATAGGCACCCCATAAGACTTTTTCCTAGTAGGGGAGGAGGCCCAGGCAGAGGCTGGTGCTGGGGTTAGAGAAAGCGACACTAGGCATCTGGCCGGTATGGGAGGAGGAAGGGAAGCCCCAGAACAAATCACAAATTGTTCCAGCGGGAGTAGGCCCCCTGCCTTTTTCCTGTACTCATGACCGCATCGGCACTGAGTCCCTCACTCCTGCAAGGAAGGTGCTCTCCACACCGACGGATCTTTGTGAAATATGCACCCCACTGATGGAAGGGCGAGGAATGATAGGTGCCCCATGGCAAGAACCTGGCCCCCTTCTTTCCTGGGCACCTTAGGTGGTAGTCGGCCACACAACTGCCAGACAGGGAAAGGCCAGGGCGCAGGGCTGCCTGTTGCCCCCTCAACACCAGTGTCCTCTGCCCAGAAAGTTCAAATCGGCAGAGCAGGGTGCGGAAAGCGCTTCCACCCAACAACCTGGTAAGAACACCCCAGGAGGCCACCTCCTGGCCGGCACCCCCAATGCTTTACGACTGCAGAGGAAAGCAGGATCCCTAGTTTCCAGGCTTCCCTGCCAGAGAGAGAATGGAAAGACAATAGAAGGAAAGTTTCTCCTTTCACAGGGGGAAGGATGCGAGGAGACAGGGCAGAAGTTGGGGAGCAGCGTTGGGAAGATATTTCTGGCTTACGAGGCTTGCACCATCAGATTCCCAACGGTGCTATAACAAATAAATTCATCCCAGTATTCCAGGAGGCCAAGGTGGGCAGAGCACATGTGCCCAGAAGTATCAGACCAGCCTGGGCAACACGGTGAGAGCCCATCACTACAAAAATAGTCAGGTGTGGTGGGCCACGCCTGTATTCCCAGCTACTCAGGAGGCTGAGGTGAGAGAATCTTGAGACTCATAAACTTGTGCCACTGCACTCCAGCCTGGGTGACAGAGCAAGACCCATTCTCATAGAATAAAATAAATAAATAAACAAATAAACAACCATATATATAAACTCGGCTGCCTGGGTTGGGCCGGATTCTTACCTTCCAAAAGTTAATATAGACGCACTTCAGGTCTTGCTAGCACAGCGCTGCAGAGACTGCCACAACGTGTGCCGTGTGCTGCTTGTCATTGCCAGTTCCTCGGTAAGAGGAGTAGCAAGAGTGTAGGAGTGGAGAAAAAGGAGAGAAAGAGAAGAGTGGAAGAGAAGGAGAAGTGGGGAAGGAGGAGAGATAAAGGGAGGAGGAAGTGAGAGAAGAAGAGAAGAAGAAATGCGAAGAAGATAGAAGAGAGAAAGTAGAGAAAAAAACAGAAGAGAACAACGGGACTGGAAAAAAGAGGAGAAAAAACCTAGAAGAAGGAGAAGAGTGGGAGAAAAAGAGAGGGAGGAGGAGGAGAGGAAAAGGAGAAAGGTGAGGAGAAGAAGGAGGACGAGGAGGAGAGAAGAAAATAGGGGAGGAGTAGAGGAAGAGAATAAGGAGTAGAAGAGGAAGAGGAGAGGAGAAGGAGGAGGAAGCAAAGTAGAGCATAACAGGAGGAGGAGCACAGGGGGAGGAGAAGAGATGAAGGAGGAGAAAAGGAGGAGGAAGAGTAAAGGAAACAGGGGAAGAAAAAAGGAGAAGAGAAGGCGAGGAAAAGGAGTAAGAGGAGGCAAGGAGAAAAAGAAAGAGAGGAGGAAAAGGAGGAGAAGAAAATGAGGAAGAGTAGGGGCAGAAAAGAAAAAGCAAAAGGAGGAGAAGGAGGACAGAAGGAAAAGGAGGAAAAAGGAGAAAAGAGACAGGAGAAGGAGGAGGAGGAAGAGAACAGGAAAAGGAGGAGAGGAGATGAAGGAAGAAGACGATAGGAGGAATGGAGAAAAGGAGGAGAGGTGGAGGATAGAAGAAGATGAAGGGGATGAAAAAAGAAAAAGGAGGAAAAACAGGAGAAATGAAGGAAGAGAAGGTGGAAGTTAAAAAGAAGGAGTAGGAGTGGAGGAGAAGAAGGAAGACGAAAAAGGAGGTGGAAAAGGAGAAGAGGGAAGAAGGAGAAGGAAAAAGAGGAAAGGAGGAGGAGGAGTGAAACAGTAGGGAGGAGGATGCAGTGGACTAGGAGGTGGAGGAGAGGAGAAGGAGGAGAGATAAAGAAGGAGTAGTAGAAGGAGAGAAGAAGGAGAGGAGAGAGGAGGAGGAGAGGAGGAAAAAGAGAAGGAGTAGAGGAAAAGAAAGAAGAGAAGAAGAATAGGAGGAGGAGGAGAGGAGTTGGAGGAGGACAAAAAAGCAAAAGGTGAGGAGAAGGAGAAGGAGAGGAAAAGGAGAAGAATTAGAAAGAGAAGGAGGGCAGGAGAAAAAGGAGAGGGAAGTGGGGAAAAGGAGGAGAAAGAAGGAGGAGTAGAAGAGAAGGAAAGGAGAAGGAGGAGAGAAAGGAGAAAAAGAAAAAAGAAAATTTGAAGGAGGAGGAGAGAACAACAAGGAGGAGGAGAGCAAAAGGAGGAGAAAGTGGATAAGAGAAGGGGAGCGGGAAGAAAGAAAAAGAGGAGAGGAGATGGAGGAGGAGAAAAAACAAGGAAGAAGGAGAAGGAGGGGAAGGAAAATAGGTGGAGAAGGAGGAGGAAGAGAAGGAGAGCAGGAGGGGAAGAGGAGGAGAAGGGGGAGGAGAGGAGAAGAAGGAGGAGGAGTAGAGAAGGCGTAGGAGAGAAGGACTTGGAGAAGAGGAGGAGAAAAAGGAGAAGACGACGAGAAGAAGGACAGGAGGAAGAGAAGAAAGGAAAGAGGAAGAGGGAGAAGAGAAGGAAAGGAGTGGGTAAAAGGAGAATAAGTAAAAGGAGAAAAGAAAAAGGAGAAAGGAGAATAAGAAGGGCAGGAGGAAAAGACAGGGAGGAGGGAAAGAGAAGAAAAGGAGGACAGAAGGAGGGCTTGAAGAGGAGGAAAAGGTGGAGGAGGAGAGAAGAAGGAAGAGAAAAAGAGAAGGAGGAGAAAGAACATGAGGAGAGGAGGAGGAGGGTGGAGAAAAGAAAAAATGGAGAAGGATGAGAAGAGGAGGCAGAGGAGCAGGGGAGGCAAAGAAGGAGAAGAAGAGAATTAGGATGAAGAGCAGAGGAGAAGGAAAAGAGCAGGAGATGAAGAGAAGGAGGAGTAGACGAGCAGGAGGAGAAAGATGAAGCAGAGGAGAGAAGGAGAGGAAGAGGAGAAGTGGAGGAGGAGGAGAAAAGAAGGAGAAGTAGAGGAGGAGGAGGAAAGGAGGAGAGAAGGGGGAGAGGAGGAGCAGAAGGAAAAGGGAAGGAGAAGGCGAGGAGGAGAAGGACATGGGGAGAAGAGGAGGAAGAGGAGTGAAGAGGATAAAACGAATCTGGAGGAGAAGAGGAGGAGGAAAAGGAGAGGAGAAGGAAAAGGAGGAGAGAAAGAAGAGGAGGAGGAGAGAAGGAGGACAAGGAGGAGCAGAAAAGAGAAAGGAAGAGAAGTAGAGAAGAAAGAGGAGGAGAGGAAAAAGAGGAGGAAAGAAGGAAAAGGAGGAAGAGGAGAAAAGAAGGAAAAGGGGAGAAGAAAATGCGGAGGAGAAGAAAGAGGAAAAGAAGGAGAGGAGAAGTAGGGGGAGAGGAGGAGGAGGATGAGAGAAGGAATGGAGCAGGAGGAGGAGAGAAGGAAAAGAAGAGAAGGAGAGAATAAGGAGGAGGAGCAGAAGCAGAGGAGAGAGAAAAGTAAAAGGTAGAGAAGATGAGGAGGAAGAGGAGGTGGAGGAGGAATAAAAGGAGGAGGAGAAAGAATTGGAGAAGGAGAGGAGAAGAAGAAAGTAAAAAAAGGAGGAGAGGAGAAGAAGAAGAAAAAGGAGGAAGAGAGGAGGAAAGAAGTAGGAGGAGAGGAGGAGAAAGAGGGGAAGAGGAGGAGGTGGATGAGAGGAGAAAGAAGAAAAGAAGGAAAGGAAGAGAGGAAAAGTAAAGGAGGAAAAGGAGTAGGAGGAGGATAGAAGGAGGAGAAAAAGAGAAGAAGGAGGAGAAAGAGGAGGAGATAAGAGAAGGAGGAGTGAGGGTGGAGTAGAAGAGAAGTAAAAGGAGAGAAGAAGGAAGAGAGGAGAAGAAAAAGGAGGAGAGAAGGAGGAGTAGGAGAGGAAAAAAGAACAGGAGGAAGAAGAAGGGAGGAGAAGGAGGAGGAGGGAAGGGGAAGTGAAGAAGAGGATAAAAAGGAGGTGGAGGAGAGCAGAAAAAAGAAAAAGAGGCAGAAGAAGAAGAGGAGAAGGAGAGGAGGAGGAAGGGAGAAAAGGAGAAAGAGGAGAGAAGAAAAAGGAGGATGAGGAGAAGAGGAGAAGGAAGAAAAAAGAAGAAAGAGGAAGAGAGAAGAAAAGGGGGAGTGGTGAGGAGGAGGAGAAAAGGAGAAGGAGAGGAGGAGAAAAAGGAAAGGAAGAGAAGAGAAGCCTAGGAGGAGGAGAGAAAGAAAAGGTGAAGGAGAGGAGAAGGAAGAGAAAAAGGATAAGAGAAGGAGGAAGAAGAGGGGAGAAGGAGGAGGAAGAGAGGAGGAAGAGTAGGAGAGAAAGAAGGAGATAGAAGAGATGAGAAAAAGGGAAAGGAGCTGGAGAGGAGGAGGAGAGGAAGAGGAGGAAGAAAGGAGGAGAAAAGGAGAAGGAAAAGGAGGAGGAGTAGAGTAGAAGGAGGAGGAGCGGAGGGATAGGAGGAGAAGAGGAGGAGGAAGAGAGAAGTAGGATGAGGAAGAGGAGGAGAGGAGGAGAAGAGAAGATGGATGAGAAAAGAAGGAGGAGGAGAGAAAGAAAAAGAAGAGGAAGAGGATAGGAGAAGGATGAGGAGGAGAGAAGAAGAGAAGTGGGAGGAAGAGGACAGATGGAGTAGGAAAAGGAGGGAAGGAAAAGGAGTAATAGAACAGGAGGAAGAGGAGGAGAAGAGAAGGAGGAGGAGCAGAGGAGAATATGGAGGAGGAGGAAAGAAAGAGGAGAAGTAGAAGAGGAGGAAAAGAGGAGAAGAAAAGAAAGAAAAGGAGGAAGAGCAGAGGAGAAGGAGGAAGAGAGGAGGAAGAAAAGAGAGGGAGTGCCTGGTCTGTCCCACAAACCCTGACTGAGTGACAAATGAAAGGAGTACTCAGACACAGGTATGCAGTGTTAGAGCAACTAGGGGTCTGCCTGGCTCTAGTGGCCAAAGTGCAGCCCCAAGAAACTTGAGCGGCTTGCTTTTATTCAGTGCAGGCACAATGCCAAAAGCCTTGAGCAAACACAATCTGTAGGCAATTAGCATTTATTGTTCCCATTTCAGGGAATATCACACACGAGGATGTTCAGAGGTCAGTTCAGGGACAACTTCAGACAAACATGCCTGATCAAGATAACTTATTCCTCACTCTTTTGAACACACTCCTCACCTTATTCCTCAGGGTTAGAGAACAGCTGTTTTCAGCTATTCTCTCCCAAAGCTATGCAAAGCCTACTGGCATTTCAGAAGGCCTGCTCCTTTTTCTACAGTTACTCCCACCACTCTGGCTGATCTCCCACATCTCCCCATTTTCTTTTTCTTTTCTTTTCCTTTTTTTTTTTTTTTTTTTTTTTTTTTTTTGGCATCAAGTTTTGTTGATTGAAGAGTATGGATGTGTGCAGCAGCAGGTTTGACAGGTGCAGCAGTTACAGCTTGTGTTCTGGCTCTGCATGCTAGAATTAGTAAATAGCATAAGATAAACGTGAGTATGATCAGTAATATTCTTTCCCAATCAAAGAGTGACCCCCAGGAGAGGGGATCTATACAGGAGAGGCGTTTTTGCACATTGTTCTATAGGGCTGTTACTGAGAAACCCCACCATGGGTATATTAATCCCTCCTAGCCAGGCAGTCACATTATTAAAATTTGGGAAAGGGGTGTACACCCAAGTAACAGGGTGGAAGAAAGGCAGATCTAGAAGATAGGCCTAATAGAGTGTAGCAGGTAAGGGTTGCAGGCAGAGCGAGAGAATAAGAAAAACTAATACCCGGTGAGAGTTGCAATGTATAACAGAAAGCATAGCAAGGAACAGATGATCTGGAGTGAATGATGTTTTTGTCTGGAGCAGAATTTGTTCATTCTCCTGAGTTGTCTTTTTCAGTATAATGTCCAGGGCCTATGGTTGTCTGAGGAAGCCACATCATCTGGGGCTGTGGATCCAGCAGGGTTATTTCTTTTATTTTTGGTACCAGGTTTGGTCCCAGCCACACCATAGTATGACTTAATGCATCACGCTGGAATCCAAAGAGGACCTGAGGGAAAGTGAACAGAAGCATATCATCTTCCCCATGTTAACAAATCATTTGGACCACACCTTACATTACTATTTACATCTCCATAAAATTTAAGGTTTTATATCTTGAATGATTTTTGCAAAGTGCTTTTTTATAGCTGATTGAAATTTATCATCTAAATTTAAGAAATTAAGGATAAATAAGGCCTGTGCCAATATTATTGCAAAGTTGTTACTCACATTCCACCTTTTTTGTTTTCTGAGAATATTTTTAAGGGTGGAATGGGCACATTCTACCATGGCCTCTCATTGGGAGCTATATGAGACACCCATGGACTGTTGGATGTTTTGTTTGTGACAAAATTGTTGAAATTCTGAGCTGGTGTAAGCTGGACCATTATTGGTTTCAATTTTTTGGATCACCCCATGAACGCAAAAGTTAAAAGAAGATGTTTAATAACATATCGGGCAAACTCTCCAGAAAGAGCATGAATGCTAATTAGGTGAGAATTGGTATCAATGGATACCATTGTACATATGTACATATCTTAGTTTTTCAAATTCAGGGATGTGCATAACATCTGTTTTCCATATCTGATTAGGTTCTAGTCCTCTAGGGTTAACACCTTTTGAAGGAGGGGATGTGCCTGTGAGGTGGCAATCTGGGCATTGTAAAATAATTTGTATAGCCAGTTTTTTAGTAAGTTAAAATTCTTTAGTTAAGTTTCTCCAATTTTGGTGAAAAAATTGATGTGATTGGGTGGCTTGGTCAAGCAGTGACATCATAACTTCCAGGTCTGCTTGATCATAGGCATGAACTAGTGGACTGGATAGTGAGCTGTGGGCCTGAATCTTTGTAATAAAAATAGGATGTGTTTCTTGAACCAGCAATCACTGAAGTCGAAAAAAAGGGCACACAGGGTGAGCTCAACAGTGGACTTAATGAAGGCTGTTTCGAGGTTTTACAATAAATAAAGTAGTTTATCAGTGAGAAAGATGCATGTTCTTTTTCTTTTCTTTCTTTATGTATTTTTTCTTTGAGATGGCGTCTTGCTCTGTAGCCCATGCTGGAGTGCAGTGGTGCATCTTGGCTCACTGCAACCTCCGCCTCTCGGGTTCAACCAATTCTCCTGCCTCAGCTGTCTGAGTAGCTGGGAATATAGGTATGTGCTACCACACCCAGCCATTTTTTCATATTTTTAATAGAAATGGGGTTTCACTGTGTTAGCCAAGATAGTCTTGATCTTCTGACCTTGTGATCCACCTGCCTCAGCCTCCCAAAGTGCTGGGATTATGGGTGTGAGCCATCACACCCAGCTGAGAAGGGCATGTTCTATGTGACCCACATAGAGAGTTCTATCTGAAGGTCTAGAGATAGGGAGAGGACTGTTTTGAATTGTTTTTTACTTAAGGGTGTTCTTGTGAAATCCAGATCATAACCTTGCAATTGATTGCACTGTTTGCAGCCTGTATATATGACTTTACTGCTAGCCGGGCATAGGGAGATGGTGTTTCAGTCCTGGTATGTGAGCAAAACACCCATTTTAGGAGGTGCAGCTCTGGGGCCATCTGTCCTATTAATCCCGTTGGGGAATGTTTAGTAGGAAATGCAAATAATTGGACTTAATATCATGGGTCTATTCAACCTAGTAGCATCTGAGTAATAGCTTGCTCTATTTCCTCAATTTTCTTTTTTGCAGTGGGAGGTCAAATACCTGAGTGAGTCCAGGGCTGCATTGCCCTTTAGGATAGAAATCAAGTTCTGGAACTTATCAGTAGTTATGTCCAAGGTGGGGCAAAGCCAGTTAATATCACCCAGTAGTAATGTTTGATAATCATTTAAGGTGTGTAAGTTGTTATTATTCAATTTAACCTTTTGAGGTCTTACTGACCAGAAAGTTAGTATGTATCCAAAATGTTTCCAAGGGGAGGACATCTGTATCTTTTCAGGTACTATGAGTAAACATCTAAGCTGTGTATTCCTTTTGAAGGAGGCATATAAACTCAAAAGTATTGGCTCCACTGGGGCTGCCAGTAAGATGTCATCCCTACAATGGATGATCTTGCAATTAGGAAATTCTTTTCTACTAGGGAGCAAATCCTGATTTACATGATACTGACACATGGTAGGACTGTTCAACATTCCTTGAGGAAGTACTTTCCAATGACTCAGTAAGCTGGCCTTTCATTATTGATAGCTGGTATTGCAAATGCAAATTTTTCTTTGTCCTATTCTGCAAGGGGAATAGTAGAAAAGGAGTCTTTTAAGTCAATAATGACTATAGGCCAATCTCGAGGAATTGCCATGGGGGAAGGGAGCCCCTGTTGAAGGGGCCCCATAGGTTGTAAATTAGCATTGATAGCAAGTAAGTCATGAAAAAGTCTCCATTTATTAGACTTCTTGTGAATGATGAAAATGGGCAAATTCCAATAGCTGTTTGATGGTTGTATATGGCCAGCTTTTAAATTGATCCTCAACTAATTCATGGGCTCATTGTAATTTTTTTTCCCTTTAAAGGCCACTGTTCTAGCCACATAGGATTTTGAGAGAGCCACGTCAGGAGTAGGGGAAAAATCAAAACAGTGGCCCTTACTAGAAAGGGGTCTGATATTGTCTCAATTAATCTTCTCCTAAATGGGCTAGTGGATCCATTTTCTCTAATACTTTTTTTATTTCTTCATAAGTGTTGAAAGCAATGGGTTCATGTACCCAATTGCCTTATTGATCTCCCATCACTAAGCAGGCCGAGAGCTTCCCTTCTAATGCCGCTTGCCTAAGGCAGGGCCCCATAACTGTAGTGTTTCCCTTTCCTTCTTCCCAATTTATTGGAGGAGGGGGCTCAGAGAAAATCTCTGTCTAATCTGTGACACCTTTACCTGGTAACAGTAGGGCTGAGGGAGCAAGAGGAGATGGTAAGGTAGATGATAGTTCTTCCTCCCTTCCCTTTTTAGGCTCTTCTGTGTAGAGTGGGGCCAGAGCAGCCCTATCTAAGGCCCATAATGTTAAAGATACTACTGGGACCTGTTGCTGTTGTGCATGATGTCGTTTAAGATTTCTTTTCACTTGTTCCCAGAGCTGTAGGTCTAGTGTGCTTTCTTCTGGGAACCATGGGTTATGGAAAACAATAGTTTGCATTAGGTCCCTTAATTGGGGCTCCAAGACCAAGGCTTTGCTAGCTTTAAGAAGCTGTTTCAATATCTTTATGTACTGTTGCTGTTGAGTGGATAACTGTTGTCCCATGATAAAACCCTAGCTTGAAAATCCCTTCAAACTTGAAAATCTCCAGTGGACATCAATTACTTAATGAGCTGTAACTTCACTTTCATTTTTGAGAGTTTTGTCATGATCCATTGCCATGTTCCTCACATGGGACACCACCAATAGCCTTTATAGTCTCAGCCATAGTCATCCTAGCCACTGCTAGTGTTGCTGTTGCATCTATTACTGAATCAGTAAAAACAGTTTTTTTTTTTTTTTTTTTGGATAGCTTGGCCAGAAATGTGTGTAATGAATTTCTCCTATAGCAGGGAATAGATAAAAAAATTGTTGTACATCTGCAACCCCTTGAGGCTCCCTTGGTGTATGTAGGAAAACGACAAGATGCACTGGCATTCTGACAGCAATAACACTGGGAACGTAAGCATATTTGTGTCACCTCTCTACCATGGAATCGATCAAGACATAGTTGGGATGAGGTGAAACAACAACTCTGGGGAACCTTATGTGATAATGTAACAGCAGACATAAAGCAACTTAAAACAACAGTTCAAGAATCCCTAAACACCATAAATCTATACACCCAACAAGCAGTCATATGGAAGTATGTGCAAGAACATGTCTCCTAAATAGACCCCCTCTCCTGGGGGTCACTCCTTGATTGGAAAAGAATAATACTGATTGTATACATATTTGTCTCATGTTATTTAGTAATTCTAGGATGCAAAGCCTCAACATGAGCTGTAACCGCTGCACCTGTCAAACCTGTGCCCGTACATATCTGTACTCTTCAATCAACAAAACCTGAGGCAAAAAACAGAAAAGGGGGAAATGTGGGAGATCAGTCATAGTGGTGTGAGAAACTATAGGGAAAGGAGCAGGCCTTCTGAAAAGTTGGAAGGCTCTGCATAGCTTTGGGGTCTAATATCTAAAAGCAGTTGTTCTCTAACCCTGAGGCAGAGGGTGAGGAATATCTGCAAGGGAGCGAAGGGGAAGTTATCTTGATCAGGCTTGTTTGAAGTTGTCCAGGAACTGACCTTTGATCATCCCTGAAAGGGAAACAATAAATGTTAATTACCTACAGATTGTGTTTGCTGCAGGCTTTGGCATTTTGCCTTCACTGACTAAAAGCAAGCAGCTTGAGCTTCTCGTGACTGAACTCTGGCCACTTGAGCCAGGTAGTCCACTAGCTGATCTTACAACTAGCTGAGTACTCATTTTATCCATCAGCCAGGGTCTGTGGGACAGACCCGGTACTTGCCTTATCACCCAGGCTTGAGTGCAATAACACGACCTCGGCTCACTGCAACCTCCACCTTCTGGGTTCAAGCGATTCTTCTGACTTGGCCTCCTGAGTAGCTGGGATTGCAGGCATGTGCCACAACACCCAGCTAATTGTTGGTATTTTTAATAGATACAGGGTTTCACCATTTTGGCCAGGCTAGTCTTGAACTCCTGACATCGTGATTCACCCACCTCGGCCTCCCAAAATCCTGGGATTACAGGTGTGAACCACCTGCTCAGCGGGTAATGTTGCCTTTTTTGCTTGGACTGTGCCCTTAGAAGGCATTGAGACATATGGCTGAGCCCACCACTAACATGATGTGAGTTCTCTGCCTAAACCCTGACCACAGGGAGCATTGTGACATATTTCTTGACCCATTACAATCTCTCCTATGAGCAAAGCTCAGGTAAATGCCCTTTTACCTACATGAAGTGACATTTCTCTTCTGCCTTGTCCATGTCCACAGATTAGAGAGTGACTTATTGCTGAAACAAGCAAAACAGTGATGTAATTATTCTGCCTGGTCCCTGCACACAGGAGTCACTGTGATATTTGTTTGGGCCTCCCACCTAGACGATGTGACTCTTTTCTTCTGGGGTTTGTCCACAGTGGGAATTGTGATATGCCACTTGACATAGCTCCTATGTGATGTGACTCTTCCTCATTCTTGGCTTCTTTCCACTGGGGTGACTGGAACATAAAGCTGAGCCCAGCACCTAGGCTATATATCTTCTCTTGTTTATAAGCCCTACCCATGAGGGGCATTGTGACATATCTCTAGGCTTCTCACCTAGGTAATGTGACTTTGTGCCTAGGCCCTCCCTTCAGGGGTATTGTGAAATAGTGCTGGACCAAGAACCTAGGTGAAGTGACCCTCTGCTACTGCTTGGAGTGTGCTTAAGAAGAAATTGTGGGCCGGGCCAGTGGCTCACACCTGTAATCCCAGCACTTTGGGAGGCTGAGGCAGGTGGATCAGGAGGTCAGGAGATCGAGACCATCCTGGCTAACACGGTGAAACCCCATCTCTACTAAAAATATAAAAAATTAGCCAGGCATGGTGGCATGCACCTGTAATCCTAGCTACTCAGGAGGCTGAGGCAGGATAATAGCATGAACTTGGGAGGTGGGGCTTGCAGTGAGCTGAGATCAAGCCACTGCACTCCAGCCTGGGCAACAGAGCAAGACTCTGTCTCAAAAAACCAAACCAAAACAACAACAAAAAAGAAGAAATTGTGATGCACATTTAGGTACATCCAGCGCCCTAAGTGATGTTACTCTCCTCTCCTTCCTGAGACCTGCATGCATCATGTATTTCAGTATATCTGTGGTTCTAACAACATGGTGATGTGACTTTCCTGCATGGGCTGTCACACAGAAATATTCTAACACATGTTTTTTTATTATCTTGGTGATGTGACTTTTCTATTCTGCTTGAGCACTGCCAAAAGAAAAGATTGTAACCAATCACTGGACCCAGCACCTAGGTGATGTGAGTCTCTTCACTTGCCTGAGACCTGTGTATTTTTGTTATTGTGACACACCACTGAAACAACAAACACCCAGGGGTTGGAAGGCTTCTGCCTGAGCCCTTCCCATGGAGGGCCTTGGGATGTATTTTTTTATCTATTACTTGGGAGATGAAACTCTCTGCTTCTGCCTGCAATCTGCATAGTCCACCAACCTTTAGAATTGTCACTTTATCTGACATAGAAGAGATTGTGACATATTGCTGGGCCCATCAACCAGGTGTTTCATCTGTCCTGTCTGGGCTTTGCCCATGGTGAGCCTTGTATCTGAAACCAGCACCCAGGTGATCTTATTCTTCTGTCTGTGCCCTGCTTCCAGGAGAGGATTGTAACATCTCTGGTTGAAGACCTTGTGATGTGACTCTCCTGGCTGGTGCATGCTCTCAGGGAAGATTGTGACATAACCCTGGCCCAGCACACGGTTGATGTGACTCTTGTGCTTGTTCTCTACTCACAGGTGGAATTGTGACATATAATTTGGTCAAGCACACAGATGTAATGATGACTTTCATACGTCAAAGAGCCAGTAGGAGAGATAATGTTGCTCATAGCTACGTTTAGGAAAACAAAAAATCCTGAGTCTTCTTTCTGTATGAAAATCATAGAGAATTACCACTCTTTCACATATATAAGGCCCCAGTGTGTTACAGAGAATGTCATAAAAGGGTTCACCATGCATATGAGATTGTGTTTGTCCTATGCACAGCCAAGCAACCTTTAGAATTGTCACCATCACATATGGACAGAGCCCACTGGTGAGGTCCTGAATCTCACATGAATGCACTCCACAGTTGAAACTTTGTCATGTGTGAACATCTGGCCACAGTTGAGATGGTGACTCATTTCTAAACCCACCTCATAGGAAGGTGAGGACTCTCTCATCTAGACTCAGCCAATTAGAGAGATGTTGACTCTGGGCTTAGAACCACAGAAAAGATTCTGGATTCCCTTCTTGAATGAAGGTCACAGAGGATCATCACTCTTGTATATTGTATAAAGCCCTCAGGTAACATGGTGAGTGTCATAGGAGTGTGCAGCACACAGGTGAGATAGTGTCTCTTGAATGCATGCCCAGGAGACAATAAAGGTTGTCATTCTCCCACATAAATATATCTCACTGTTAAGGTTCTGAATCTCAGACATGGAGACTGTGAAAGTTGGAGAATTGACTCTCATATGTGGCCCGGTCCACAGGTGGGCTGGTGACCCTCAGACCAAGAATTCAGCACACATATGAGGCTGTGACTGCACTAACAGAACACAGTCTGCAGAAGAAATGGTATCTCTTTTGCAAAAATTCTATCAGTTATTGAGATTGTTATTCATGAACTTAGACCCAACATACAGGAGGTATTGACTCTCATATCTAGAACACGGACATGTGTGGAATTTCTAATCTCATTCCTGGACTTTCCTTCAGGCGTGATTGTGCCTGCTAAGCATTTTAGTGATTTGACTCTTCTGCCGTGGCTGAGCCCACAGATGAGACTGTGACATATCTCTGTACTCTGCACCTCAAAGAAGTGACTCTCTTTTCCAGGCTTGGTGCTGCCCACAGGTGTCATGGTGACATGTGACTAGGCTTTCCACCTAGGTAATGTGAGTCTTTTTTCTTGCTTGGCACTGCCCACAGGGTGAATTCTGACATATTCCTAAATTCTGCACTTAGGTTACATGACTCCTTTTTTTTTTTGCCTAAGACCTGAACATTTTGCATAATATAACATATTACTTGGCCCAAAACCTATAAAATGGGATGCTTCTTCCTGGGCCCTTTCTACAGAGGGCCTTGTGACATATCTCTGCATCAATCACCTAGGAGATGTGACTCTCCATTATTGCCCGCACTCTGCTCACAAGAAAAATTACGAATTATCACTAGGCCCAGGTACCAGGTGATGTGTCTCTCTTGCATGGGCCTTGACTATAGAAAGTGTTATTAGCTATCCTGGGCTAGGCACCCAGGTGATGTGACTCTGCTCTCTGTGTTTTGCTTTCATGAGAAGGTTGTAACATATTCCTGGCTGAGTATTAAAGTTATGTGACACTCCTGTCTGATCCCTGCCCTCAGTAAAGATTGTGATGTATTCCTGGCCAAAAACCCAGGTGATGTGACTCTTCTCCTCTCTGCCTATTCACAGGTGGGATTGTAAAATATATTTTGGCTTAGCTCACAGGTACAATGGTGACTCTCATACCTCCATCCATCTAACAGGAGAGATGCTGTCTTTTATAGCTAGGCCTACGGTAATGACTATAATCTTGGGTCTCCTTTTTGTACAAAGTCACAGGGAATTACCACTTTCTTGCATACTGTATAAATCTCTTGTGGTACAGAGAGTGACATTCCAGGGTTCAGCACACAGGTGAGATTGTGGTTCTTATGTGCAATGTGCATAACCCACCAACTGTTAGGATTGTCACCCTCACACTCGGATAGAGCCCACTGGTGAGGCCCTGAATTTCACACAGACACAGTCCACAGTAGAAATTGTGAACCCTCATATGTGAACATCCAGCCAGAGTTGAAATGATGACTTATTTATAAACCCAGTACATTGGCAGGTGAGAATTCTATCTGAACCCATGAAAATTCTACCTGGGCTTAGGGCTAGAGTGAACACAGTTTACAGGAGGAATGAAGAGTCTCAGGCTCCAAATCCATAATCCAGTTCATTGGTGAGTTCATCACTACCTTACTTAGACCCAACATAGAAAATGTGGTGACTCTCATACCTAGAACTGGGACCTGTGTGGGATTGTTAATTCATTACCGGATGTTCCTGCGGGAGTGATTGTTACATATGCCTATGTTCAGCACCTGAGTGATTTGATTTTGCTGCCTGGTCTCAGTCCGAAGGTAAGGTTGTGATATATCACTGGATCCAGCACCTCGGTGCTTTGACTCTCCTTTTTCTGGGGGGACCCCACACATTTTGTGTATTGTCAATTATTGATGAATTCTGCAGCCATGTTTTGTGACTCTTCCAAATGTGCCTTACATGTTGTGCCATACTGGGGCTCAATATATCACATTAGACATTATTACATATTGCTGGATTTAACACCCAGGTGATATAACTGTTTTTTTTTTTTTTTTTTCCGGGCCTGCCTTCAGGGGACCTTGTGACATAACTCAATGCCCATCACCATGGTAATGTACTCTCTTCTCCTGCCTGGTCTCTGACCACAGAGAAATTGTGCCACATTACTGGCCTAGCAGCTAGGTGATGTGACTCTCCTCTTTTTCTCAGGCTCCACACATTTGGGTATTGTGACATATTGCTTAGGTGCTCAACACCTAAGGGATGGGAGTCTCCTACTTGGGACCTTCCTACAGGGGCACTGTGACATATATCTGCATTTCTCACCCAGCAGATGTGACTTTCCTTTTCTGCCTGCACTCTACCTACGTGGAAATTTGTGGCACATTGCTGTTGTCAGCAACCGGATGATGTATTTCTCCTGCCTGGGTCTTTATTACAGGAAAGATGATTGACATATTACTGAGCCCAGCATCCAGGTGATGTGAATCTCTTCTTCTGCTGGTCCCTGCTTACAGGGAAATTGTAGCATATTGCTACACCTAGCTCCTAGCTTATGTGACTCTTCTATTCATTTAGGTTTTGCCTTCAAGCGACACTGTGTCATATTGCTGGGCCCTGCCCTGAAAATTTGTGACTCTTCTGCCTGTGATTTGCCCACTTGGGCCATTGTGACATGTTGCTGGGTTCAACACTCAGGAGATGTAACTTTTATGTCTGGGTCTTGCCTACAGGGACATTTTGAAATGTCTTTGTGGCAGGACGTGGTGGCTCAAACCTGTAATCCCAGCACTTTGGGGGGATGAGGCAAGTGGATTACAAGGTCAGGATTCGAGACCAGCCTGGTTAATATGGTGAAACCCTGTCTTTACTAAAAAAAAAAGTAATAATTACAAAAAACAGCTGGGCATGGTGATGGGCACCTGTAGTCCCAGTTACTTGGGAGACTGAGGCAGGAGAATCACTTGAATTCAGGAGGCAGAGTTTGCAAAGATCATGCCACTGCACTCCAGCCTGGGTAACAGAGTGAGGCTCCATCTCAAAAAAAAAAAAAAAAAAAAAAAAAAAAAAAAAAAAAAAAAAAAAAAGAAGAAAAAGAAAGAAAGAAAGAAAGAAATGTCTTTGTACCAATCCCACAGACAATGTGACTCTCTTGTGTTACCATGTCTCTGCTCACAGGAAGAACTGAGACATTTTACAGGATGTAGCTGATTTATTTTTTAGTTTTTAGCTTTTCCTGCAGGAAAGATTGGGCAATGTTACTGAACTAGGCACCAAAAAGATATTACTTTTATTTTTCTTAGTCCTGCCCACGTAAGACATTTTGTCATGTTCCTGGGCCCTACACGAAGATGATGTGAGTTTTCTGCCCATCAACTATTTTATGTGACTCTCCTCTCTCATCTTCACCTTGTCCATAGGTTAGACTGTAATACATCTTTGGGCCTGGGTCACGCTAACAGAAGCGAGGGTGACTTACTGCTGGGTCCAGCACACAGGGGATGTGATTCTTCTTCTTGGTTCCTGCCCAACTGGTCACTGTGACATATCTCTGAGCCACTCACCTAAATGATAGGTCTCTTCTTATCTTTCTGGATCTGTCCACAGTAGGAAATGTGACATATCACTGGGCCAAGCACCGATGTGATATGAGTCTCCTCTCAAGCCAAGGCCTTGCCTAATGTAATTGTGCCATATAGCTGGGCCCAGCTGCTGCATTAGCTGACTCCATTTTTTTCTAGAGTCCTACAAAACAATAGCATTATATGATATTTCTGGGCCTTTTACCTAGGTGATGTGACTTTTCTTTCTGGTATGTCCTCTGAAGGGTTATTGTGACATGTTGCTGGGTGCGACATTTAGGTGATGTGACTTCTTCTACTGCTTGGTCTGGCCAAAAGGGGACTGTGATGTATCACTTGGCCCAGCACCTATGTGATGGGACTCTTTTTTCTTGTCTAGACCCTACAAACATTTTGCATCGTGACATATAGCTGGGTCTGCCACCCAGGTGATGTGAATCTTCTACATAAGCCCTGGCCACAAGAGTATTCTGGAATATCTTTTCAATCATCACCTAGGTAGTGATGTGACTCTTCTTCAGCCTCTATACTGCCACAAAGGAATTGTGATGTATCACTGGACCCAGCATCTAGATGATGTATCACATCTTTTGACTGGACCTTGCATATTTTGCAAATTGTTACTTTTACTGGGTCTGACATTACGGGATGAGAGGTTCCTGCCTGGGCCTGCCAACAGATGGTCTTGTGACATATTTTGGCATCCATCACCTATGAAATATGACTCTCCTCACCTACATGCACCATGCACAAAGAAAAGATGGTAACATATCACTGGGATCAGCCACCAGGTGTGTGTCTAACCGCTCAGGGTGTTTCTCAAAGAGAGTGTTGTAATATATCACTGGGCCCAGCACCTAGGTGATGCGACTTGTGGCCCGTGCCCATCTTTTCTTTCTTTCCTTCCTTCTTTCCTTCCTTCCTTCCTTCCTTCCTTCCTTCCTTCCTTCCTTCCTTCCTTCTTTCTTTCTTTCTTTCTTTCTTTCTTTCTTTCTTTCTTTCTTTCTTTCTTTCTTCTTTCCTTCCTTCCTTCCTTTTTTTCTTTCTTTCTTTCTTTTATTTTTTTTTGACAGAATCTCACTCTATCACCCAGGCTGGCACCATCTTGGCTCACTGCAACCTCTGCCTCTTGAGTTCAAGTGATTCTCCTGCCTATCCTCCTGAGTAGCTGGGACTACAGGCATGTGTCACTGAGCTGAGCTAATATTTGTAGGGGTTTTACCAAGTTGGCCAGGCTGTTCTCGAACTCCTCACCTTAGGTGATCTGCCACCTCTGCCTCCCAAAGTGTTGGGATTACAGGTGTGAGACACTGCACCCAGCCAAAGGTTGTGTGTTTTTTCTTTTTTTTGAGACGGAGTCTTGCTCTGTCGCCCAGGCTGGAGTGCAGTGGCCCGATCTCAGCTCACTGCAAGCTCCGCCTCCCGGGTTTACGCCGTTCTCCCGCCTCAGCCTCCCGAGTAGCTGGGACTACAGGCGCCCGCCACCTCACCCGGCTAGTTTTTTGTATTTTTTAGTAGAGACGAGGTTTCACCGTGTTTGCCAGGATGGTCTCGATCTCCTGACCTCGTGATCCGCCCGTCTCGGCCTCCCAAAGTGCTGGGATTACAGGCTTGAGCCACCGCGCCCGGCCAGGTTGTGTTTCTTAAAAGAACATCCTGTCGCCTGTTATAATTGTAACCTCAACATGGACAGAGTCCACTGGTGAGGTCCTAAATCTCATATGCAGATGCAGTCCACAGTTGGGATTGTGACTGAGATATGCAAACATCCAGCCAGGAATGGCTCATTTCTAAAGCTACAAATGGTGACTCACTTCTAAATGTAGCTCATAGGCAGATGAGGACTTTCCTAAATGGATCAGCCAATTGGAAAGATGTTGACTGTCATTCCTGGGCTTAAAGCCACATGTAGAATCATGGGTCCATACCATCACAAATGTCTTGGAGTAGATTGCAACTCACACGCATATTGAATAAAGTATGGGGGATCAGTCAGAGTGGTGGGAAAACTATCGGGAAAGGATGCTAACCTTCTGAAAGGCCAAAAGGTTCTGCAGATCCCTGGGGGAGAATAGCTGAAGGCAGCTGCTCTATAACCCTGAGGCAGAGGGCAAGGAGTGGGTATAAGGGAATTTAAGGGAATTTATCTTAAACAGACTTGTTTACTTATGTTGACCAGGAACTGACCTTTGACCAACTGCCCTTGATGTTCCCTGAAAGGGGAACTATAAATGTTAACTACCTACAGGTTGTGTTGGCTCCAAGTATTTGACATTGTGCCTGCAATGAATAAAAGCAAGCAGCTCAAGCTTCTCGCTGCTGCAATCTGGCCACTAGAGCTGGGCAGTTCCCTAGCTTCTTTAACACTGCATATCTATGTCTGAGTACTTATTTCATCTGTCAGCCAGGATCTGTGGGACAGGACTGGCAGGTGGTGCCCCATGTGGGGAGCGACACAACGGATCATGACAGAACCCTCCAAAATGAAAGGGAAGTGACTGCACAGTAGGGAATTTGTGCCTGCTGGGGATTTCCAAGTTCAGAGGGATTTTTCAAGCCAGGGTTTTATTTATTATTATTATTATTATTATTAT